>NW_027041331.1:160000-202860 GCF_037179485.1 Ochlerotatus camptorhynchus
AAGTTAACAAACATGTCATGTATAATTAACTGTTCCGAGATCAAAACGTACGCATCTCGACGATAGGTGCTTTGATGAAATTGAATTTCTCGCCTCATTCACCTGATGCTTATGTCTTAAAGGACCTTTGGTCTCAGAATAACCGAAATGTACATGGCTTTCCTGTAGTGTTTACGGTTCTATAACATTTCCCCGAAATTTTAGAAAAACATTTCCTAGAATGCACCAGTCTCCAGAAAATTTTATCCTAGAATGTACCATTCCCTAGAAAAGATGATGGAATTATTCATTTATTATGTATTTTTCATCTATTGATAGTATATTTCAGTTTCAAATTACAGATAAACTTAATATTTGCTGCATACAAATATTGTATCCTTTATTAATTATTCGAAGAAGGGAAAGTTGCCTTCTTTCTTAAATGTTAAAAAAGGGAATATCTTTTTCTTTATTAAATAGTTATTCGAAGATTAAATTTTTTTTTTTTTTTATATTCAAAGAAGGGAGTATTTTCTCCTTTATTAAACATTCGAGAACGGGATATTCCAAAATATTGGGGGGCTATAATATGTAGGTTTCCTTGGGACTACGAGTTTCACAGATGAAAGCGAATCAGATAAAGGTGCTTATTTGAAGGTTAGTCAACGTTCGTTACCTTATGTATTTCAATGAGGAAGGGTTTTTAATCGTACCGTTCGGGTGGTCCTCTGAAAATCAGTCTCTATTAATAAAATTCAGGTAGTTATACACCATACACGTTATACACCATGGAACTTGAAATAAGAAAATTCATGCTGCACAAACACCAGGAGAATCTCGCGTGGTCTGTTTTCATTTGCCAAAAAATTACTTATTCTTTTATGTCATTTGAAAGCTGGATAAAAACCTTTCAAATGAGGCGTCAATCATATATACTGTAAACATCATTCATAATTATGGAGAATTTAAATGCATTAATGTTTTGTTTTATGGGGTGTTTACACTTATGCTAGTACACTAGCTCAACCAGCTCAACAAACTAGCACGGATTTCAGTTGCTCGTGAAATCTCATACTGGTAGATGCTGACGCCCTGTTTACATTATGCTGACTTCTTCTTAGTACAGTTCTAGTACACTAGCGCTAGCAAACCAGCACAGATGTAATCACTCCATTAACAAAGCTTTCAAATCGACAAAATCAGCTGTATACCATTCTAGCACTGATTTAGAGCTAGACAACTTGCTATGTTAAAATATTACTTTGAGCTTGTATGGTAAAATTCTCTATTTCTAACTCTCCTTCATGTAGAGCTTCGACGTTTAAAGGCCATAGGGTGAAAACCTTAAGTTTAAGTTCACAGCTGCTGATATCTAGCTAAATCATAAGTATCTTAGCAAATTTATCAAAAATAATGGATCAACATCAATTTTTGGTATTATTTTTCCAAACAATGCAAATGTTGGGTTTGTTATGAAATTCGATGAAAACAAAAACATAATTTGAAAAATACTTTCAAGCATTTTACTATCCAACACTCTGAATCATATTTGAGAACATAACCTCAGCTTTCTTCACACCTACAAATTAAAACTCGAAGGTGAGTCTTTTGCAGAAATTAGCAATTTAAATTTAAAACACAACTTAACAGAGATTTTCCTCACAGTGTATATTTTTCTCTTTTTTTTTTTTGTTAATTACTTTATTCGTACAGGTTCAATCAAATAAACTTTACAGAGCCAAGTTATCATTTTTTTTATACATTATATATGTCTTAAATCTAAAATTAAAGGATTTGAACCGATTACTCGCGGTCTTCTCGAGGTTAGTGGATGACAATTGTTTGGATCGGAAGAGGGAAAAGGAGATTTGGAATATGATTTATGATATAATCGACTAAAACATATACTTAATCCTATCGACATTATATCAACTCTGTAATTATACAATTATTACAGAAACAAATATACAAACAATATTTTTCTCTTGATGATCATATTGTTACCTACAGCTTCTTTTCAGACGTACTTTTAATTCTCAAGCTATGATTTTTTGAAAAACAAAACCTTTTTTTACATTTGCCTTATAAGGATTTTATCGAAAATAAGTTGTAAAACAAAATGTTTCTTCCAATTCCGTACAAAACATTTTTTAATTAAAAAAAAATCTTCGAGTATGTGTGTGCTTATTTGAAACTTAACACACACAAAATAAATAGCTTTTAATCCTTTAGCGAGGTTCTGGACTGTGCATTTGCATGTTTTTTAAACGCATCGTTACAGTATATTTTTGACTAGTTCAAGGTTTTAGAACACTTAATATCCTTTGCCATTCAGCATCAGCAATCGGAGTTCAATAGGTTTTATTTGCGAACAAGTTGAATTGGTTCACACTCGGCGAAACTTAGATCTTGAAGCAACTTAAAAAATATTACAATGTGTTAAAAAAGTTCGAAAAACATGTTTTGTCACACTGTCCAAAATTCATTAAAAGACCAAAATCTAACATCATAATATTACCTAAAAGAATTGTTTCCTTTTATATTGAGGAGTTAACTTTCTAAGAAGGACATGACATAAATAATTGAAGAATATTTTTCATTAGAAAATATTTTTTAAGGATTTGGAAAGACAAAGTTGTTTACAGACCTTAATACAAAAAAAAAGTCTGTCTGGAAAACTGAAAGCATTTGGAAAGTAACTAACATATGTACAAAGTGTTATTTAAATCTGTAAAGCTCGGGCCAAAAGTAACTTCAATTTTAAGAAAATCCATTGTAATATCGTCTAAATACGGAAATTTGAATTGGGGTTGACTTGACCAAGGGTCAAGGTAAGTTATTCATCAAAATTGACCTAATTTTTCAAGTACAGTTCCTTCCCGTTTTTGGCAACAGCAGCTGTTAGTTTCTGCAGATTTGAATATTTTTTCACCGATTACTTCTGGGATGCCTCAGTAGACTGGTCCACAAAAATAAAAGTTCAAATTTTCCACGGGCCAACCCCTAGATTTGTACCATTAGATGAGAAAAGCACTCTGTGAAAATTTCAGCTCATTCGGATGTAACATAAGTTGGCGCTTTTAGTTTGTTTTAATTTTGTATGGTGAATTTGGATAAAATACACAAAAAAATGACACCCCTACACTCTATCGATCATAAAAAAGTTTCCTTATTCTCGATTTGATTCAGATTTTCAAAACTTGTAGTTCAATTAATGAATAACAACTTTGCTGAAGATTGCATCATAAATCCAGTTAGTTTTACCTCAATAAAGTATTCGCTTTTGAATGTGTATGAGCATTTTGTATATAAACATTTCAACCAAATCTCATATATGAACATTAAACCATAAGCGCCAGACCGTGTAATGTCAAAAAGAGCTGAAACATTCAGAGATTATTGCACCAAAAGACACAAGCCTGGATGTTGGCCAGAGGAAAATATGAACTTTTATTTTTAGTGGCAATCTAGTTGATACGTTGCATAAGCTGCCTGTATTTTGTTGCAATATACGAGCAGAATGCACATAATTTATTAATATCACAATAATACTAACGTGAATCATGATGCTGTCTTGAACAAAGTTGTTTCTTATAGTTTAAGCTACGTGTGCACATAATTAATTAATATCACAATAATACTAACGTGAATCATGATGCTGTCTTGAACAAAGTTGTTCCTTATAGTTTAAGCTACGTGTGCTGACATTCTGAGCTTAATCGTGTTTGCTGATCCAGTTCTATGCACGAAAGAGTGTAGGAATGTTATTTCTCCATACATTTCAACCAATATCCCCATATAAACATTAAATCATAAGCGCCAGCTCGTGTTACAACCGAATGACTTGTAATTTTCAGAGAGTGGTTTTCTCACCTAATGGCACAAATCTAGGGGTTGGCCCGTTAAAAAAAAATGATAAAAAATTCCCCCATATAAATGTGGGCCAGTCCAATGCCTAAGGAAAGCACTTAACGCTGAATCGATTTCACAGAAAACAGCAAATACATAAATTACGTGTTGCGAAACATGGGAAGTCACTGTATTTTGGGACAGATTTCATCTGTAACACTTGCAACATCTTGCATAAAAAATTTAAAAAATCCAGTTGTAAATAAGTTATATATTAATTGCTTTTAAAACATCCTGTTTTAGACGCGTTGTATTGTTGTTTGTGAAGTATTCAACCTTTCTGACAAGCACTTGTTATCTTGAAGTTATAATTCGATACTGCATGTCTCAATTACCAGTTTATAACACATTTATAACTGATTGTATTTGGTGAAAACTGGCAAGACTTATTTACAACATGTTTTCATATGTCATTATTAGAAACATGAATTCATCTGAGATATAACTTGTTTATAACATGTTATTAATAAGTTATATTTCAGATGTACGCATGTTTCCAAAAATGACATGTGAAAACATGTTGTATATAAGGCTAGCAAGTTTTCATCAAAAACTATCAGTTATAAAAGTGTTATAAATAGGCAATTGAGAGTTGCCATACCCAATTATAACTTCAATATACGATTCAAGTAATGTTCTTGTTGTTCGTGTTATAAACATATTTTGATAACAATTATGAAATTTATCAATGCATACTACAAACTGCACTACAATATGGCTGACCAATAAAGCAATGTATTGAATGAAAAAAACATTTAATTTGTACTTTCAACATCACATGTACGTTTTACAAAAGAGAAAAGCAAGATAATTCAAAAAGAAAGTTGATATACTATTTGTTTTTGTTTTTTTGCAAAGTTGGGGAATTTTATCCAGGATATTTTATGCAATTCAATTTATTATATTAAGCTTTTTCTAAGAGCCAATGAGTTTTTTAGAAGTAGAATGTATAGATTTACCATAAATTTGCAACCGCATAAATGTTTGCAGTACGGAATCTCAGTTTAGGCAGTTTATTCGCACGATAAAATTCCTCCGAAGAATAAGTTGTGTAAATTGATGATAAACAAATTCCATTCGTAGGAAGGATGAAATTAATTTACAACATGTCCAAAACAGTAGGTTGCGTTATAGTCATAAATAAGTTGCGCAAGTCAAGCATATGTTATATATAGATCCCACCTCTTGCGCTTTTTTCGGTATAAATAAGTTGTATATAAGTGACTAGACGTATATGTTTACCGCTGATTTTGTCATAAATAAGTTATGTAAACCCGTTTATGACAAATTGTGTTGCTTGGGAGGTTTCCTGAGGACACACCTAATCACAAAACAATCAGACAAAATCATCAGCGAACTAAAACAAATAGCCCGTCAAAGTGGCTTGGGGTAAAAATGATCCAAGGTACAGACAAAGGGTTAAATTGAAGCATTAACTAATTTTGTTCTTCAATGTTTACGTCAAGTTGGCGATGCTAATAACATTCCAAGGTAATTCATGGGGATTGTGGGGAGAATAAGTAAAAATTACAACGGAATATTGAAATAAACTGCATGACAATTTGGCAGAAAACTTAATAAAATTTTTAAGGAAACCTCTAACGGAATTTTAAGGAGAATTCAAACAAAATCTGTGAATTCAAGTGAATTCAATAAAGAAATCATTTAGAATCTGAACCTCATGCATGTTCCAAATGAATTATTACGAGATTTCCAATTCTGATAATTGTTTGATAAGAATAACAAGGGAATTCTGATGAGGATATCAAAGAAAGTCTGTGTGTATTCCAAAAGAATTCTGTGAGAATACTTAGGGAATGCTGAAGAAAGTTTCTTGGAAATTTTCATGAGAATTTAATTCTAGTGGGGAATTTTTTAAGTATACTGCGATGCTGATGAGAGTTCCTGTGCAGAAATCCATTATAATTCTGAGCTGAAATTTATGGCTATTATGTGGAGAATTATTTGGATATTCTAATGGGTGTACTGAGGGAATTCTATACAATATTTCTAGGGAACATTAAAAAGGTCATCTAACAAAGAAAGAAATATAATTTCGGGGGAAAATGGGAGAAAAAGATTTCTGGGTAGAATTAATGGAGAAATTATGTAATGAAATTGCAGAGAGAATCGCAATGGAAATCTATAAAGAGTTTTAACGAAATTATTAAAGTATTTAAGACATAGGAATGTTTCAAAATTCCAGCCTAAAATCATTTTTAGGATTCTTGAACTTTTTCGATACGCTGCACTCTATAACAAAAGTGACCTTGAGAAGTTGTCATGATTCTACGATATAAAAAGTTTTCAAAATTCTGAGACCAGCAAAAACATTCAAGATGCCTGACTTCAAAAAATGTAGGAGATCCTAAAAAATAAAGTTTTGATATTTTTTAATATTTCTTCTCAAGATTAAGGGTAGTTCACACTCCAAAACAGGGTTATAATTTTCATAGTTTTCCAAAGTTTACTAAGACGTTGTTCATGAACATAGTGACCACACCAATACAGCTAGAAATTTGACGAGGAAGCATTAGTTTTCATTCGTTCACATGTTGAATACAGTCGGCACATTTTTCCAAAAACAATTAAAATGATTAGCAATGATCGTTATTTTGCTGTTGTTGCTGTTTGTCTTTTGTCATCTTATGTATCTTGGACACTACTACTAGTGACTCACTAGTGATCTTCAATAATATTAGTTTTCATATTCCATATCAACCTTATCAAAATAACGCTTGAACTCAACAAGAGCTTAATATCACATTATTCTTTCGACTGACTTTCCGTGTTCGAAATAAGAATTTATGATGCTGGTCTCCTGCAAGACGCTCCCTATCGTTGCCCCAATTGACTTCTAGCGGTTGGCTATTTCTATATATACGATGATTGCAAGAGAGATGGCCATAATCAGCGTTGAGATCTTTATTAGTTGAAAGAGCCATTTACGCCCCAAACTTTACCGAAGTTGAACAAAATCGTCTCTTTTTTGTGCGGAAGAGTTGTTCCATCATACCAGCATGCATGAGGCATAACCTCGTCTCGTCTCGTCGGTTTGTCAGATGGTCCACCGCCGCCGCCGTCATCATCGTCGTCTTCACGTCGCTGTCGGTTGGATGCTTCAGAAGAACATCTGCCGCGGCTTCCCGATTCTGTGTCCTCCCGACGGTGGTGAATAACAATGTGGTTATTTTTCGCGGTTTGCCCCACATCTTACCGAGAAGAAGAGTGCCAAGAGTCGAAGGCTGGACCAGTAAGGTAAGCCTGGAATTTAACAGGAAAAACGTGACGAAAATTTCGATCGCTTCTAATGCGCTAGAAACAATGTTGTAAGTATCTTTTTTCGGACGATCTATCACACAGAACATGATGACTGGCTCTTTCATAGTAAGGTATCACAAGAATGATTCGTTTCCGCTCGTTTGCCCGACGAACTGAGAAGAAATGCCATTTTAACATATAAATTGACGGCATCATGTGATAATTATCATAAATTGCCAATTACAGGGTGGTTAGCTTTAAATTGAGCAATCATAAAAGTGTTAAATAATTATCTGAGGTTTCTCACAAGCCACTATCCAAATATAGAGCGATAATAAATGGTCAAAATTTACGACGATAATAAAAGATGCAGTAACGAAGCTGATCCACTTTAAGAAAGTATACTACATTTCTCTGATTAGAATGTCATAAAAAGTATGATTTACAGATTTGAACCTTATGCGAATGTGGACGTAAATTTAATATGTATTATAATGTTCACTCAAGTGTCCAAATGGCATACAAACCTGCTTGCTGAGGCGCAATGAATAAACCGAAAAATGCCCCTACATAATTGAACACCCGCAGAAGTTCTAACGTGTGCGGTAAGGGGTAGAGGGAGGCAAGCTAACTCTAGATTACTCATAAACTAATAAAAGTTGTGTGTATCGATTACCGGTGTCCCAAAGACCCAAAACCAGCTCTCAAATGAACACAATTCCATGACAGTGCCAATTTGAGAGTCGTTTGTCACCTCCTTATGTGCACGCTTGTGCACAGAACCCTATGCAATTTTTTCCCCAATTTAACATTTGGTTCTGAAGTTATGACAAAAAAAGTGAATTTTCGCCTTATCTTTTCCATATACCTTGTACAAGGCACGTTTTTTCAAGGTTTTTTTTTTTATTTTAATATCAACGCATATATTTTCAATTTTACACATCCAAATTATCAAGATCTTCCACTGGGTTAAACTTTTTGCGATGCCTCTACCAGCCGGCCGGAGCGTCCGCTTTTGTCTATGACCATAGTTGGTGACTTGCCTGAAATACGATTGACATTGATAGCACATTCATGAAATGAGAAATTCAAACGATCCATGCCAGGAGATGCCAAAGAGCACAGCACGGTCAAAATAAACATAGCGATCTCGTAAAATTTGCATATCTTCGAACACATTCAGCAAAAGACAGACAGACTATGAGGTATCATCTTTCCGTCGCTGCGCACGCAGAGATTGAACACACTAGACTAGGATACTGTGGTTCGGACCGGCACCGGCGTTTACGAATAACAAATTCAACATCAAATATTGACAGCCGGTATTTTTTCAACAAAGTCTAGTGGCTTCCGATCGCACGTGAATCCAGACATTTGTCGCCTCGTTAGTCAGTGTGGAGGTCCATATGTATCGCCGGGCACTTCATGTGTTAAAAAAAGCGTCCGAACCTAATTGATCTCTCGTCACCAGCATTTATTCAGTTTTCTGTTGAGTCTCAATCGAAATAAATTTGAATCTATGTGTGGTGTATTGGTGAGATAGGGTGACGCGTACGACTGAAAATTTAATGAACTTGTGGTTTCAAAGATCGTCAGGCATCAAAAATATTAAAATTATATTAAAAAAAATCTGAGTGATGATCAGTTGTCCAACCGGTCGTCATTTGAACTGGTTGTATTATTTTCTGCGCCAAATCAGCGATTTTAATACAAATTTATAATCAGAGAAGAAAAGACCTCGAATCAAACAATTTAAGCTGCAGATCAGCTTATACAGGCAAAAATTAACAAATTTTACCAGAATAAGCTAATCTGCTGCAAAAATTGCTAGTTAGGCTGTTGGAACAAATTTGGGTTTGGGTTCTACACAGCTAAAAAAAAGTAGTGTAAATTTCCGTTACTATGATGCACATAAATGGAGCGTCATAAATCATACAAATTTACATTATAAATCGTGTAAATTTATGAGACATGTCATGCAATATTCCATATATTGTATGCAACTTTCCACTTTTGTTTGCAACATTTCTTGCAAGCTGCTAGTTTACGTGAAAAGGAAGTTTACATGCATGAATGTTTGCATGCATGGATGTTTACATCACCAGTAAAATTCAGATTTTTTTAGTGTGTAGGTTAAGTGTTATTCGCTACACTCTGCCAAAATAAGCATAGAAATCCAAAATGTCTCTAATCTATCACCCCGTAACGTGGGTAGATCACCTTTTCGTGGTACGTTACGGGATGTAAGATCTACCACCGATTCCTAGTCCTGACTTCTTCAAATTAGGGGAACAGGTTTTTTCAGTAATCAAAGGAACACATCTTAGTCCTTGTTACTTTTTATGCCTTGTTGATAGTGATAAGTCCTCGGGTTGCCTGGACCGAGGATGATCTTGAAACAAGGATAAAATGAGTTAGTTAGTCTTCACCTATGTATGTGATTCCTAACCTTCTATTCGTTGTTCCCTAGTTTGAAGTGGTTCAGACTAGGGTTCTGATGCATGGTCATTATCGGTTTCATAGCTTGTTTTTGTTGTTAAGGAATCCAATTTTGACTGACAAAGGGGCGCGGTGTTTCAACACTACGAAGGGTATAAATAGCGGAACCTTTAAGTTAGAATCGATTCCGTGCGATGAAGGCAAGATTGACTACTGTATCAAAACCGAATACTTCATCATTTCTCAATAGTGATGGAGTAATACGACATGCACTAAACTAAGGACACGGGATATACTACAATAGATCAAATTACTGGTCGCAGTGGTGTTATGTCCCGAACAGAGGAAAAAAAAAATTTATCTCAAATCTAGAATAATAGAGACTGCTGCCACCGTGTATCTTCTTCATCTTCTTTCCTGTGCAACGATTGCCAGTTGGTTATTAATCACCGACGACAATCCAGGGCCTCTGAGAGCCTAGTCAGTAAAAGCACGGTATCACCAAGCCAGAGACGGCGGCTTCGATTCCCGGTCCAGTTGATGAAATCTTTCGGATTGTAAATTTACATGACTTCCCTGAAAGCTCTCAATTAATATCCGGGGAAGTGCATGTTGAGAGCCAGAAAAATGCTCGCTCAAGCAGCATAAAAAGCCTAGAAGTCAACAGCTAATCGAGTGCCAGGATGACGACTTCCATATCTTGAACCTATCGAACCCATCAACTCATATAGGCTAACGGTTTTTCTTCCCTTAAAAGGAAGGTGTGACCGGAGATTTTATCGCCTCAGAAATATCCCACCGACATTGGCTGGGATTGAACCCAGATTACAGACAAACATACTCAATCTGTGGTTTGATATCATTCTAAAAAACAAAGGTGTTTGCATTCATCAGCTGCCTGCTACTCTATGCATTCCAATCGATAGAATTGTCCAAAACTGCAATCGCTTTTACAACGCTCTAAACTTCTTAGATGATAGTGACCATTGTCGGTGACCTGTTTTTATTCGGCAACCCCTCCATTTGAAATGTGTGTTTTACAGCTGTTCAATTATCGGCAACTCGAAATCAGCAGCATCGTCTGTGCTTATGTTGTCAAAAACCTGGTTTGCT
Organism: Ochlerotatus camptorhynchus; assembly: GCF_037179485.1. NCBI lineage: Eukaryota > Metazoa > Arthropoda > Insecta > Diptera > Culicidae > Ochlerotatus > Ochlerotatus camptorhynchus. The sequence goes on from NW_027041331.1 coordinate 170,702, forward strand.
CAAAAAGTCAGAAAGTCGGAGACGAGCCAGCCAACGGCTGAAAGTCTCCTTAATAAAGATATAAAAAAAAAAAAAAAAAAGTCAGAAAGTCTAAGGAATCGTTTGAATACATTCAGCAAAGTGTTTTGGTGAGAAAATCCAGTGACATTAACGATTCAACTTTTGTTGCCTAACACATTCAATTCCTGCCAAAGCCGTCTTTTACTCAAATAGCTCTTTCTAGATGCGTCAGTATTGAGGGCCCGACAGTGAGGATAACAATAATCACATTTTTTTTGCTGGAACGAAGGTGAGGATCAGGGTTGCCAGACCATGTAACATCGCAAGTTTCATCTATGTTTAAAAGCATACAAGTCTTAATCATGGTCTACAAAATTGTTACTTGGAAGGAATAGAGGATCAACGAAATAGACGAAATGTCTTCGTATGTTTTCACTGCTACTTAAAAAATTCGAGAGCTTAGGAATGTTTTTTAATATTACAGGTTAATAAAACTGAGTCTTTGCAGAAGTTCAGGGCAACTTGTTGGAAGAATTAATGACAATTGAACATCAGTTGATTTCAGAGAACTTTATAGAAGTTGGAAGAACTTCGTAAACGTTCAGTGAACGTTGTATAACTTCAAGGAACATCATAGATATTCAGGATACTTCGAAGAACTTTATAAATCTTCGTAGGTGTACAGAGAATTGCGTAGAAGTGCTGAAAACTTTCTATAATAGCAGAAAATAGACGCTAAACTTTAACTTTGTAAAAGTTTAGCGTACTCGTAGAAGCTTAGCGAGCTTTGTAAAATTTCAATGATCTTCGCAGTAGTACAGGTAATTTTATAGATCTTTAGCAAATTTTGTAGAAGTTCAGAGATATTTGTAGATCTTCATAAAACTTTGTAGAAATTAAGCAAACTTTAGAGATATTTCTTTAACGTTGTAGAACTCAGGGAACTTTGTTGTTTTTTTTTAACTCAATTGAGCTGCGTAAGACTTCAGGGACTTCGGAAATGTTCTCTAGTGTATTCAGAAAACTTCGTTGAAGTGAAATTCAGAAGAACTTCGTTAAAGTGCAAACAAGTTTGGGTAACTTTTTTGAATTTGAAAACTTTGTAAAAGTTTTACGAATAACGTAACAATTCCAGAAAATTCTTAAGACTTCATAGAAGTAAAGATACATTCATAAAAGTTTGGCAAATTTTGCAGAAGTTCAGTAAATTTCATAGACGTTCATTTAACTTCGCACAAGTTCAAAGAATTTCGTAGAAGCTCAGGAAATATAGTAAAGGTTCAGCAAACATCTTAGAACTTCATCAGCTAAGGGAACTTTGAAGAATGTTTTAAGATTATTTATTTATAAAAAGCTCAATGAACTTCCTGGAAGTTTTATGAACTTCGTTTCGCGTTCTTGAAAGTTCTCAGAAAGCGTTCTGGCTCCTCTAGGTAGTTTGATCTACATAGTTTATGGATGTTGATAAAATTAGGACAGCTTGCAAAAATAATAATTAAATGGGGTTTGGAAGAAGTTCAGGAAACTTTGTAGATATTCAGCGATCATTAAAATGGGATATTCTTACAAACTCAGCAAACTTTTTATGAATTCAGTTGTAGTTTAAACAAGCTTTGGAAACATATTTATAGAAAGAAGAACTTTAACGAACTATAGAAAAAATTGCGTGCATTCTGTTGAGACTGGGGAACTTAGACGAATTCCAGGTATTTTCCGTAGAGCTTCAGTTCACTGTTCATTGAATTGAAATAACGTCTCCAGATACTCTCCCAAGGTTGCTCCTTGATCAGATATTATCATGTGAATTATTTTAGCTGATATTTTTTGCTGATCATATTTTTCACTAAAGTCCTCTGTTTCATTGTTCATGACTTCAAGATTGGCGTTTCTCAGATACTCTCCCATGATGGTAGGTTTATCAGAAAGAATTGGAAAGATCTCTAATAAAGTATTTTGGATATTTTTTCAGGAATTCAGGTTGATGAAGTTCATTTGAAGATAAGATCGGTTTGAAAATTCAAATGTCCTTAGAGATTTTCCTTAGATGACAAGTTAATCAGGAAGCATTCAAAAGATTTCCAGTTGATCGATGATTTTAGTGAAGGCCTCTATATATAGTTCAAGCCTTCAGGTGAAAATCTTCAGCAGTAAAGAAAGAAAAATGTCACGGCAACAGACCTTGGAGCACGCGCAGAAGACGACAGGCTACCGGCCCCAGATCTTCAAGAAGTTGAGGAGGAGCTTGGTCGGCTGAAGAACAACAAAGCAACTGATGTAGATCAACTACCAAGAGAGCTATTAAAATACGGTGGTGAAGCACTGGTTAGAGCACTTCACTGGGTAATTGCCAAGATTTGGGAGGATGAGATATTACCGGAGCAGTGGATGGAAGGTGTCGTATGCCCAATCTACAAAAAGTGCGACCAATTGGATTGCTGCAACTACCGCACGTTCACACTACAGAGGTTCGCGGATGACATCGACATCATGGCACGGAACTTTGAGACGATGGAGGAAACGTACATTAGACTGAAGGCTGAATCTAGGCGGATTGGACTTGCCATCAACGGATCAAAGACGAAATTCATGGAAAAAAGAGGTTCTAGGGAAGGCAATTTTAGCCTCTAACCCCGAGTTCAGATTGACGGTGACGAAATCGAGGTGGTCGATGAGTTTGTGTATTTGGGCTCACTGGTGACCGCCGGAAATGAAATCAGCAGAGAAATTCAAAGACGCATTATGGCCTACTTTGGACTCCCAAGGACGCTGCGGTCGAATAAAATTCGCCGCCGCATGAAATTGGCTATCTACAAGACGCTGATTAGACCGGTGGTCTTCTACGGCCACGAGGCCTGGACTCTGCTCGTGAAGGACAAATGCACCCTTAGTGTTTTCGAACGGAAGGTGTTGCCTACCATCTACGGTGGAGTGCAGCTGGATGACGAAACGTGGAGGAGGTGAATGAATCACGAATTGCAATAAAAGGAGCTGCTTACTGAGCAGAATATCGTGGATTCAATCCCAAGCTTCTTCGCGTTATATGATCGTTAGGACATCAATTCAGCTTATCGTTTACTCAAAACGAACCCTGCTCTCGGCTTCCATCAAAGCGAGTGTCCCGTCAACACATTTCTACCCATTCCTTTCTTGACCTGCATTCGGGTGCGGCTGGCCCTGGTATTGCCAAATTTTATATCACCAGTTTTTACACATTGAGGGTGATTGCTAGTAGCAACCGTGGGGGGTCAATCATGCTCATTCTCATGCTTATGCTTAAAGCAGCTTAACTTCAAGCTTTTCTGTTAACATTGCTGACAATTTGATTTGATTTAATCTGTCGTTGAATTAACGGTTTGCTTAATCCATTTTAGGTCATTCGTGACCTCACCTAGTGAGATTTGAACTAAAGTATCTCGGCGTGAGAAGTATTTACGCCAGGCCCATACTCAGTTAAATATTATGAATGCAAAATTAGTGTTCGAATTGATTTCATTGAATCCAGCATTAGTTTTCAGTTCGATTCAACTGTGTAAAATTATGCTCTCAGATTTGCTGTTTTTTAACCGTTAATCCATACAAAACAACATCTACTGGAGCAATCAAAAATGTTAGATCATAACAGCAACTGCTGTGTTCAATTTGATCTCCAGCTTTGCTCGAGTACCAAGTCTAAAGGATCTTCCCTTGTTAAGTAGTTGCTAAGATTTCCCTTCTTTACAAGAAGCTTGGGTTATTGATTAGGTAGGTTTCGATTCTGCACGTTGTAGTTTCATTTTATACCTGATCTTGACTTGTTTACCTCGGGGATGAGAACTTAAGAGAATGATGTTTCAATAGAGGTATATAGTGCACATTGTAGTCGAAATACGTCATGTCAAAATACCAAGGTTATAAATTCTCATTTCACAAAAAAACATGTTTTGCGGAGTGATGAAATTAAAAGATGTCGTGATATGTTTTTCTTGTATGTTACAAGACAAAGTTGCAAAGTATGTGTTAGGCACATCACATCTGTAATTTTTTCTCTCTGATAGTCACAATCAGCGATTTTATGATATTTTTTTTAGTAACGGGCTAGTTCATCTCCGAGACTGATTGAGTGAAAACTTATAAAATCGTTGATTTCTACTCGCAGGAAGCAACATTGACAGGTATTATGTGTAAAACACATATATTGCAACCTCCTTGTATCTTACTAATAAAATATATGATCATAACATCTTATGATTTAATATTTCTGAAAAACATTTTTTATCTAAAATGAGTATTTGCAGCTTTGCAAAATAATCCCACATTCTAGTTTTCGTTCGAACCGTTTTTTGTACGAAAAATACGACTCGAACGTAAACAAGAATATGGGTGATAAAATAATCACTATTTACTGCCGATTGGAATTTGATGAATATTGTTTTTAAAGTATGCAAAATCAGTTAGAAATGTTGATGTCAAAACCGCATAAGAATTATGCTCATGAGTGCTTGACCATTGGAAAATGACAAGAAAGCTAATGATAGGTAGTTTTGTCTCGTGATAGTGCGAGGACCTGTTTTCTCATTGTCCTATGACGGCCGTGATATTTACCAGCTCTAGGCATGGGTTCAATAATTGGAACTCTAGGACACTCACCCAATCATAGCCTTTTGGTATATCTACACACCAAAAAAATCTGAATTTTACTGGCGATGTAAACATCCATGCATGCAAACATTCATACATGTAAACTTTCTTTTCACGTAAACTAGCAGCTTGCAAGAAATGTTGCAAACAAAAGTGGACAGTTGCATACAATATATGGAATATTGCATGACATGTCTAATAAATTTACACGGTCTCTAATCTAAACTTGTATGCTATGACGCTCCATATATGTGCATCATAGTAACGGAAATTTACACTACTTTTTTTTAGCTGTGCAGGACGGCTTCGCTCCTAATCATCAACACCTACAACACACTAAAAGTGCAGTGAACAAAAGTTATTAATTTTGCTTAAGTAGACAAAATGACAGAGCGCTTTTTCGCGAAGATTCATTGTGTAGGCAGACATAAAACGATGTAATGATGGGTACTCGATTGAATTTGATCCACGATCAAACTCATAGCCGTATGTATCCAGCAACCATGGTAGATTGATCGTTCGATCAGATAACGTTTATGAATTGACTTTTGCTCTTTCGATTTACTCCTGCTCATTCAGTGTGATATTTCCATACACTGATAAAAAAAATACTATTTTACATTTAAATATTTTACAACAGTCATTATTTCAGTACGAAGCATTAAGGAGAACATACAAAAAACGCTGACAAAATAACAGTACGGATCATTTCTCTGGGTGCTCAGCATCCACGAAAGTTCACGTCTCCATGATCAACTCACAGTTGAAAGAACAGCGTTCATCATATACACACTCGCCTGTCGCGGCACTAGATGTTTACATTAGACGTGATCTTGAAAGCGGCTGGTTTACCATTTAACCATCACATCAGAGGCACGCCTTTTAGCGTCGGTTTTGTTGATCGTTGAAATTAGAATTGTAAATTATTTTGCTGATCAAGTGAACATAGTCTGGCTCCAAGAGGAAGAGAAAATTGTGCATACCAGAAGAACGCTTCTAAATTAAGCGTACATAGTAACGAATCAACAAGTGTTCGTCGCAGAGGTTTTATGGAATAATTGCCACGGATATTTAGATGCAAAAGCGAAATGCATAACCCATTCTCGCGTTGGTCTCTGATTCGTAATATTACTTCATACAGAGCTGTTGTAGGTAAGGGTTAGCGACAAACTGAGAGCCGAGGAGATGGATATGTCTGAAGCTTGCCTTTTCAATCTCCCTTTTGCACATGCATGTACCTATAGCTGCCCATCTGCGTGGGTGGACCGGTATAAACCTAAACGTGTTTCTGTTCCATCTCTTGTCTTCATGATTCTGCAAACTTTCGCTTGCAAGAAGCCACTCAGCACAGTGGCAGAAAACTAGTGATGAATTTTGACAAATTTATGCTTTAGCAATGAGCGCCCCATTAAACAGTAGTTTGTAGTGAGTGGGCATAGAACTAACCATAGTAATGCTAGATTACATTTTACAGAAATGACCCAATTTTGCCAGCCCCCTTTTTTTTAAATATTTCCTAATGTTCTACGAAACCCATGCGCTTTTTCAGTGTTCTTATCTCACCAAAGTGTACGGTTATGTGAAATTATTGAACGATATGATAAGCGGAGGGCCTGACAAAAATCGGTTCATTGCTGTATGCATCTTGGGTGACCTACCACCACAATAAGCAGTTGTTTTTATGGCTCAACAAAACTATAGTATCCATTAAGCTCTCGTCCATCGGTCTATTCCAAATATGGGCACCGCGTGACTAATGACGGCTCAGTGTGTAGATTTGTATGGTTAGTGCAAAGTGATGTATATATTTTACTTCTTGTTTGAACGTTGGACTCTGTAGCAGTAGACCTTGGGTTCGCGGCAGTCAATTTAAATCTTTGCCTACACCCTTACACGCTCACTTGGAATTGTTCACTCTTGTGCAGATGACACGAATAGATGACAAATGGTGAAGTTTTTTCATTGATTGATTATTGTTTCATTTATAAATTAAATGGTGAATTAGGCTTTCAGATACAAATCGAGAAATCGTAAAAACTACATAAATTATTATCGATTGAAGTAAAACTTTTGCAACAAAAAAAAAACAAACATACTTCTAAAATACGCAACACGGTGCTCTTAAATATCAACTGACTACTGTTTCTCGCTGCTACATTGCGTCATGACTTCGTAGCGATTTTCCTTTCTCGGAGATGTACTAACAGAAAGCGTAAAAGTGGTTTCATAGAATTTAAGCATTCAGGAATGCAAGTAACCAAATGTAATATGTTTTCATAAGATTCCCCAAAGTAAAATAAACGCAGCGACTAGTGACTTTGAAAACGGCTCTTCTCGTAAACCTCCGAAAAATGTCTATATTTGTTGAAATAATACCACACACTTCCACGACACGTTCCGGCGCAAACAAATTTGTTTGTATAGCTGTCTGACGTAAGAACGAAACCGTAACCGAAAAGAAAATTTCAAAAAGTCAACAGGTTATGCCTTTTGATGGGTTGAAGCTTAAATAAATACCTTCACTGTGAAACCTCTGCACAGATGATAAGAAATAACTAGATCTTCGAGCAATTTTCCCTGTGAGCTTACGATGACAACAGCGTCAAGAACTCTCACTTACTTTCATCTGATACAAGAAGACAAAACTCAGTGAATCTAAGTACAAAATTTACGAGGTCAGACTACCAAAACAAGCCAAAAGTATCGTCTCAGGAATTGCTGTATGATCTAATTCTAATGATTTCACAGAAACAGAAAACAGCTCACAACTGATCGTATCATCTGTCACTACAACATTGAAACTCGCGGAGCGCGTGTAAACTTACGAGCACCGAAATAAACAACGCAATGATCCAATGTTTAGACAAAATTGGTGGATTTTCGGCAAAATGTTTATTCTAACTTAATTTCAACTGGTGCAAAGTAGGTAAGAGGTAATCAAAACCGACGTGATCTACCAAAATTAGCAGCGATCAGCAGACTTACGCACAGTATTCAAAAGATGAAAAGTGTGAAAAAAATTTATGTGATGTAAATAACAGGCGGTTTAAAATTAGAAATGTTTATTCTGAGAGCGAAAACCGACCAGTGAAACATCTGAAGTTGTAGTTAACGTGAGTCATGTCGTTTTTCCGGTATTTGCAAGCACGTGTTTTTGTCTGTCTGTATCGTCTGATCGCCGCAGTGTCGGTTAGCTAGACGGTAAATGGACTTTTTTTTTACGACCACAGCAAATTGTCGTCATGCTGGTAGCGTTGATTCGATACACTGCAAAGATTATGAAAAGCAATGATTCAATAAATTGTAGTTTCAGGACAAAACTCAAGACAAGGTTCCCAAAAATATATTCCATGAAACTTTAAAGCAGTTCCTATTCTAGTGCTAGGTAAGTAAAGTTCTGCTAACTTATGTTTATTATAGCTAAATGAGAACCCTCAGGAAGCACACGGCAGCCTAGTTTAATGTCAATTTAAATACTAAAAATAGAAATAAAAAACTTCGAAATCGCCAATAAAAAATCCAGGAGACAGGGAACAATGAGAATTAGCATTAAAAATTAAAAATTACCGATTAAAAATTACATGCATACTTTTAATAATCAAAAAATTACCGGTAAAGGTGCATAAAAGGAAACAAGTTTTTTTTATAAGTAGCAACGGAAAATTATGGATTGCAAATATATAATTATAAATGAGCACTAAACACATGGAGAAAGTTACTTTAAAAAGACTGTCTTTATGAAGGATCCTTTGATAGTTTTTGTTAATTGAGTTGCTCAAAACGTTGTAGCGTCACGCAACATAGTTGATCACCAAATCATTTTGAGCTACTCAAATCATATATTCTAGATCAGTTCTTGTAGGAAATTTATCACACATTCTAAATCGGCAATAATATTTAGGGGTTTTTTTTCCCTTGATTTGTTTTCCGTCGATCTTGTTTTCCGTGCTGAGCACCAATGCTTCCGTCGCCAGGGAGGCAGCTTCCACACCTGGACCCTACCTATCGACCCATCAAACTCATGAACCGGGGACCAACGGCTTTACTTCCCTTCCGAAGGAAGGCGTGATCAGAGATGTTATGCCTCAGAACATCCCGACGGCGCCGACTGGGATTGAACCCAGGCCTGCTGGGGTGAGAGGCAATCACGCTTACCACTACACCACCGGCGCCGCTGGTATATTCTACTGAAAATAATTATGTCTATTAAATCTTGTTATGCTAAAACTGTTCATTGTTAATCCTTCATAGAACCTCAAAAGAACAGAATATTCTTACCAGTTGCTTTCAAAGGTGCTCATACCTCATACTCATAGGTGATCATTTTACCCCAACGGTTTTATTATGGTTATATGGTGTATATTTTTTAAATCTGCTCTTATAACATTCAAAAGCGTACTTTTAATATTCAATTTGTATTCATAATATAAATATGGCTTGAAACTATCCATTTGGTTAAAAGCATTCGAATTTTCTACTGAATTTGTTATCATTAGAGACGATTTTCTTAGGGTAGCTATACTGCCCCACTTTTCCTATTCAATCTTCATGCAGAGTGAATACATTCGACGTTCGCTAACTAAAATATGCTTACTTTTTAGTTAGCGAACAGCATTGCTAGTAAATGTTGGCTCATTTAAATTTGGTTTGGTTAATTGAAATTCAAGGTTTAGCTGCTCCTAAAAGAGTGCTAGCTCTAATTTTTTGCATACTCAGTCAATCATGCCCAAGTCCTGAATACTTCATTACAAATTGCAGCTGTTTCAATGTTATTGAAGAGGGAAAAAAATCACGATGGATTCGGGCTGTACCTCAAATGGAAGTTTATTTTCATTCGAGCAGCAGTTGAGTCCAAATATGAATATTTATATTTGTGTTTGCGTTAGTTTAAGTGTATTGTGCTATTGATTACGTTCGTATCCTTGACCGTCTTTTTAACCAGAACCTGTGAGTTATTTCAAAACGTTACGGAAAATGCTTCTTATTACCATTTCCTATCATTTTAATGAACTAGTACAACAATGCGCTGAAATTATCACTGCAAAAAAATCTACCAGCCAACAAACACAGCCAGACACTAAAAGCAGCAAGCAGAGTGATGCTTTCACGTATTTGTTTACACACATAATTCATCATCGTTGACAGAGCTCAATTACGGTTTTATTAGGATAAATCTTTTGCATGCCAGGCGAAACGTGTAAGCAAATTGAAGCAATTTGGCTAGCTCGTGATGGAACATTGGCTATATATGTAGAACTTGCTAGTGATAGTGAGATTCGTGCTAGCGCGGATCAACTTACTCTTCCGGGGTTGCTCAGATTACGGTAGAAACACAAAACTTATTCCCACTCAAATAGTAAACCAGCAAACATCTAGTTGCTGCCAATAAGCTTATCATCAACAACAAGCACCAACCTTATTATCTTTATTCAACCTTTGATAACTAAATGGTAGTTACAAACAAGAATTTAATTAAGCAGATCATCAAAAGATCAAGATATCTAACGCTGTAGTTCCTGTTCATAATAAAACAATATTGGAAATATCGCTTTAATTTTATAAGTTCGCGCATGTTTTAGTTCTAGGGCAAACGCTCCTATAGTTGCGGTACGTTAGAAGCGTTATCTTCCTATAATTGTGCATGGAGACTCAATACACAACTATAGGAACCTAACGCTTCTAACGTACCGCAACTATTGGAGCATTTATCATATCGGTTTTTTTTTTTATATAAGAATCAATGTGAATACAATCTCGAAAAAAAACATCAAAATAATTTATTTGCTTTACTTATAAGCATAAACAAGAGTACGACAACCGGAAGCACAAGTCGAAAGCGAAAGCGCTACCGTAAAACGGGGTATCTTTGGTAATGCGGGTCACTTTGATAGTATAATATAAAGATTAAATTTACTCGCTGCGTTTTTTATGAATTAGAAATATTGGTTCCATATTGTAGCTTAGAGTATTTCCGTTGATATCGTTTTAGTTTTTATACACACAGCAAAAAAATAATTTTGATATCACGTCAAAGTGGATGCACTACAATCATGTCGAAAATATGGTGTAATATTACTTGCTAAAAAGGACAAAATTATCATTAATACAATGCATGAACTGACATTACGCTGCTTTTACTGCATTTGTTTATTTATGTGGTCATAAAAATTACATGAAATTTTCGACATGATTGTAGTGCATCCACTTTGATGTGATATCAAAATTATTTTTTTGCTGTGCAGTATGTGTTACATATTTTACAAGCATATTAAAAAACAATTTTCGTATTTTTCCTGTTTGTGCCTGTTTGAAAAGCACTCAAACCATCTTTTATGAAATGAATATCCGATATAACTATCACAAATTCAATGTTGTATTCTTATTGCCTATGATGTTTTCGGAGTATATACTCATTCAAAGTTTCATATTTATATATCTAAAATGTTTGAGTTACACGCATTTTTTTTTCTACATTCGTCGAGCATTATCAAAGTAACCCCAAATGAAAATACTGATTTTCGGTCACAAAACTAAAAAAAATAGTGCAAATGCTTTAATTTCCGTTAAACAAATTACTACGAATTAACTCTCAGGATCCTCAGTACTTGTTTAAAAAATATAAAATTTGAAAAATATTCATTGCTGCAAAAAATACTTTGAAAAATTATCAAGGTTCCTTGTTTTACGGTATTTATAAAACTGTGATGTCTTAGCCATGTAGCACTGCTGAACCACAATACCTGTACAAAGAAAGAGAGAAAAAATCTTTCACCATTTAAAAATATTGCTTTTTACCTTTCATTTGTCACTTGTTTGAAAATCACTCCCCAAGGATCCCGAACATTTTTTTTTTTTTGTAATTTTTTTTTTTTTTTTTTTTTTGCGGCATGACCATAATGTTAGAACTAACTTATTCTAGCAAAAATGTTGCTACTTCAACACCGGGCAAAGTGAAGTTTGATTGGATGGTTAACATATAATGAAAGGTGCCAATACTGAACTTGCTCTTCTCATATTAATTTAAGATCTATCAAAAATTAAAAAAAAATTAATATAGTTCTCATAACTCAAGAGGAATTCAATGTAGCTTGTTAAACAGCTTAATTCCGGGTTGGATGCTTTAGTAACTTTAGTCAGATGTAATTGTCCACAGAAGAACCTGGATCTGGTCCCGGTTGTTTGCAAAGCTGTTTGTTGTCGTCAAGTTCATGTTTTATTGGCATCGTAATTTTCACCTACTTAGGTTTTTTTTCCTCTGTACTGCGACCAGTAATTTGATCTATTGTAGTTTACACGGTAACCACAAAATAGGGTTTTTGGTCTAATTTCCGTCCTACTAAGCACAACCCGCGCTTTACCACTCTTTGCTGAACGAGTTTAAACCAAAAATGGAATATTTCTGTCAAATATGTGTGTGTGTGTGTGTGTGTACAATCTAACCCCCACTGTCCGGCAGTGTTATTATGGAAGAAAACTGCTTTTTATTACCCTTAAATTAAAGCAGGTTTAGTCCGGGAGTTAGAAGGTGTTAGCTCTATTGCAGCTCCAGTGACCCATTTCAGAATGCCTGGTAATTCACGACCACTCCGAGGTCACTTTTACTTACAATAAGCTCCGCATGTTCACTCTACCTTTATCAAATGGATAATGGTATCATAAACACACTTCCAGATTCAAAAAATATTATTTCCAAATCTGGCACGTATATAGTTTTGAAATTTGTTCAACTGTATTAAATCGATTTGAATGGACATTTCTTATCAATTTTGTTTCGAATACCTCTTGATTAATCTGCTGGCAGCACTTACTGGCCCTTACCGGCGACCAACTCATCTGCCCGCGATAGCAACAACGCCTAAATCTCAAAGCTCTCCGAACGTCCCCTCGAAAATGCAATCGAGATATGTATAAGAACAATCTTCAACTGGAACGTACTCACCAAATCAATACATCCGGGAGCACATTCCCGATGCTTATTTTTCTCTCGCAAATCCGTCGTTGTCGAACGGCAAAAAAAGGAAACTCGGTGAGCAATTCTGTGACACGGAATTTTCACTGAACATAAACATAAACTGAAATTAAAAATTATCACTCGCGATGGCACTAATTTCTGGTCCGGGAGAAAATCAGACAACGCAGATCGCGACATCTCTTCTGATGCTTGCAAACATGTTGAATCACGTTTTCTTTCTCTATTCTAAAACTTCCCGGACGCACACACAAAACAGAGAACAAACTTAAAACACAACCGTATCCAAAGGCGTTCGAAACAGCACCCGCACTTTAGGTGAATCATCCTGTCGCAAAAAAGCCATGCAGGAGATGGATTCTTCATCGCCTTTAACTGGTTTAGCGCATTGGTCACAGGCGGAAGTCATGCTGACTCAGTTTCCAAAAGTGTTTTAGAAACAGCGGTGGAGATGCTCTAATACGCAAAGAGGAATTGGATTCTCAAGATCGCCCAATGCTATGTCGGATTGGATAACTTTTTCACTGTTTTCACAACACAAAATATGCTCTAATTAGACGATTATCGCAACGAACTGCACTTTCCACTAACAACCAGTACAATATTACAGGTATACCGAACGGATAAAAACGAATAACGATAGCCCGTGTGATAAAAAATCGACAAATTTAGCAGCGCACAATCACGACGATGTGAATAACAACAACTGTCAACGTGTCACCCCTGGAATATTTCTGTCAAATATGACTTGAAAATTTATTCACCTTTCCATACATACCGTTGGATTTGATAAAGAGTTACAAATTGTTGAGATATTGTCTAAAATCTAACACTGCTTCTTGATTCTAAATTCGTTCTACGAGTTTCAATTCCGTCCTAACGCATTGAAACGCCATTAGATTTTCTTCGGGATTCGCTAGGAGCGCTTCTTTTGTTTTGACAACAATGAGCATAAATATTCATACTATGCACTCTAACAGGATTTATGTTGAAGCTAATGAGCTAGTGCATCGGAACAAACCTATTATTGATTTGTGCACGTTGAAATCATTGATATTATTGATCTTTTCTGATCGATAGAACGGGAATGGGCGATTACAACGAAGTAGCGCTCTACCCTACCCAATAATGACTGCAAAGTAAGCATTTTCGAGCAAAACTGGGACTACCCATTAAATGAGTAAAATTTTACCCATTTATGAGTAATTACAACTACAAAAGTAGTAAGTATTCATTTTTGAATAACAAATACTCATATATGGGCTATATTTTTACTCATTTCAGACGTAACATTTGATAACGGCACAAAAGCTTTTATAAACAAACTTTTTTAAAGCAATTTACACGCGAACCGAAGTACGCTCACGCAAAACTAACAACTTCATCGGATAGGGGCAACTTTCACCTTTCCGAAAGTGGTATTGCTGTGCGTAGGCGTACTTTGGTTCGCTTGTAAAGAGCCTTAGAAAGTTTGTTTACAAATGCTTTTGTGCCGTTATCAAATGTTACGCCTGATTTAATGGGTAGTCCCAGTCTCCCTCGAAAATGCTTACTTTGTAGTCATTATTGGGTATTTTGCGGTTACCGTGTAGTGCATGTCGTATTGTATACATGTACTATTGAGAAATGATGAAGTAGGGGAGAACAGTACATAACGCACCCCCGGGGTAAGACGCACTTTTTCATTTTATTTTGAGTTTTTCTTGGAATTTTTAATCCAATTCTAGGATTTATCTTGCAGGATTTTGAGTTCAGATGCTATGCTTGAAGTGCTGCTTGATAAGACAACAAAAAAGTTACTTAAAAGCCATGAAAAACACAAATGAAAGTCAGCTGGTGCGTTCTGCCCAGGGGGTGCGTTGTATACCATTCTCCCCTATTCGTTTTTTTTTACACTTGTCATTCTCGCATTTATCGCAAGAATCCGACTCTAATTGAAAGTTCCCGCTATTTATACCCTTTGGAGTGTTGAAACACCCTCCAAAGGCGCGCCCCTTTGTCAGTCAAAATTGGATTCCTTAGCAACAATGACACCTTGCATTATCCTACAATGTACTGACAATTAAATTATTATATAGGCCCTATCGCGGGAGCTTTACGGAGCCGATAATTCTTTTTGACAACATTACACACTTAAAAATTATCGTCGACTTCGGTAAATGTTAACCTTTTTAGCTGAACATTGCTTTGAAACTATTGCTAGGGAAATAGGCTAGGACTTCTGGTGGCATCTATTTTCACGTACTGAACGGTGCCCCCGCAGGTAACACGCGTACCTTAACTGATTTTCCATCCATAATGGAACATTAATTATATTCGGTTATGCGACAAGCAATCAAGCATGGATTCCTCTGATTTGAATTTGATGAACATAGATTTTCCTCCGCTATTCGGTTTGCAGCGATCATCTGTGTAGGATCCGCATCCAGTGCTTTCACAAATGTCTCAGTTTCGTCCACTGAAGGTTTTTATCGCTAGCTGTGAAGCTGCATCTAATAGTCAGTATTATTTTCACCGGCATCTCCAGTTGTTACAATATTTTCTAGTCACTTATTTAGCCATATCTCATAAGCCATTTCTTCAAACCATTTTCTTTTTCGAATGCATCTAGTAGATAGGCTTTCCAAAATGTGAATGGATACCTTCCAATAATCTGGCTCTCATTACTGTAGTTTGAATAACATAAAGGGTGTACCGTTTAAAATCCGCACACACTCAAATTGCTCTAACTTTTGATCCGTTGGGTAAAATTAATTGAAATTTTACGAAGACATAGTTTAATGTGTATTGTTTACACTCTGTGAGTTGATTTCATCAGGTGCGCAAAAGTTTTCAAAATGACGACGAAAGAACAGTGCGTGTGCGAAAAAGTTTTGCACGAGTACTTTGAGAATAAGGATCTGTCGCATCGTGCCATCTGAAAAAAAAAGTTGGGAATCGCGAATTCCACGGTGTCTGGTACCATAAAACGGTTCGAAGAACGTCTTAATGTTGATCGGAAGCGAAGATCCGGGAAAAGCCGTCAGGTCAATGAGAACAACGTGCAGAATACCAAAACTCGAGCTGGACTACTTACGTTTAAGGTTCAGAAATCCTTAAACCGTGATGAGAAACAGAATACGGTCGCATGCCCGGAAGTTGTACGATCAGAAGTTAACGAAACCACACTGCCACACTAATGGATGACGAGAAATATGTGAAGGCGGGCTTCAACCAGATTCAAGGAAACCTGTGTGCCAAGGATAAGTGTGATGTTCCCGAGAATCTCCGGACACAGAAGATGTCGAAGTTTGCCAAGAATGTCTTAATTTGGCTAGCGATTTGTACTTGCGGAAAGTGGAGTACACCTTTCGTTACCGCAAGCACCATGAATGGACAGGTGTATTTGAAAGAGCGTCTCGAAAAGCGGCTTCTCCCTCTCCTTAAGGCTCACGATATTCTGGCCGGATTTGGCATTATGCCACTACACGAAGGACGTGCTAGAGTGGTATAAGGCAAATGATGTCGATTTCGTGCAGAAAGATCTGAACCCCCCAAACTCTCCGGAACTGCGCCCAATAGAAAAATACTGGGCTAAAACTTTCGATTCTGAGGTAGCACAGAACCTTATGGCTGGAGTTAAGGCCAAGGTTCACGCATTCGGATATAAAGACGAAATAAATTAAATGAGTGATGCCAAAACTAACGGTAATTGTTTCTTTTTACTCGCAAAAAATTTAGTGATAAACGTTTAAAAACTCGAATTTTGAGAACGAATTTTGTGTGTGCGGATTTTAAACGGTACACCCTTTAAATTTTTATTAATCTATATTATTCTAAATTAAACACCCTTCAAAATAATGGATCAAGAACACATAGAACTTGTTTGGTTGCGGATTAATTTCTATTCAAAGATATAATTGCTTGAAACCTCAAAAATATAGGAGTTGTAGTCCAGAGGAAACCAGCACTTTAGAGAAAAATCCAAAAAGGGTTCTCTTAGAATAACAAAATAAGCTTTTTGGAAAGTTTGGTTGAAATCGGTGTCATTTACCACAACTTTATTTACACTTGAGCTGGAATGGCCAACATTTTGAAATTATTCTGAGCATTGAAATCTGTAAATTTTGTATTTTTTCTTTACTTTCTTTAAAGAAATAACTGTTCCATATCTGCATGATTTCCTAATGACGAACAATATTATTACAAAAAATAAGCATCACTAAATTCTTCACTATTTTAAAATAAGCCTTTTGACTTGTTCATTTGATGCCTGCTCAAAAATAATTCACCAAGCAAATCCAAAGCCTAGTCAATAAAGGCACGATATTATCAAGCCAGGGGGGTGGTACATTATGTACAAGCCGTTTATTTTAGCTAACCATTTCTTCTCATATCGCATAGTGACTGTACACAAGGGTGCATTATTTTGAGAAAAAAAGTGTTAAATTTCTTATAGGCCACCCTCCAGTTCGATTCATAACCCCAACATATGAGCCTTTTTTTTTTAACTTTATTAGAGAGATTTTTAGCCGTTGACTAGTTCATCTCTAAACATATGAGCCTGTTTAAAAAATGGTAAAGCGGCTTCTCCCTCTCCTTAAGGCTCACGATCTTCTGGCCGGATTTGGCATCATGCCACTACACGAAGGACGTGCTGTTTAAAAAATGGTAAAGATTGATGAAGGTTTAGAGATCGTGCAAATGGTTTGAAATGTGTATGAGAAATACATTTTAAAATTTACTTATATTACCCTAACTTTGGTTCTGCTGGACCAAAAAGCCTGTTGTTGTTATGATCAGTTATACAGCATATCAAGAAAGATAAAGGGTGGAACGGTCAAAAATTGATCAAATATTATTAAGTGCACACTGATTATGTTATTATATAAATGATCAAACTTTATTTCTTTTTGAAGTTCAACGGCTAAAAAATATAGGGATGTTATTGTATTGAGCTTCCGACTTTCCAAATTCAAACTGCCGGGCTTTACGTTTCACACCATCCATCACATTTTGTACCGCTGTTGTATTAACCTTATTTGATACTAAACGTTTTGTATCTCATTTTTAACTTTTTTCTGCGTTTTCTTGAGGTTTCGCTTAACGATTGCCCAATATGTTTCATAAATACGAAAAAATTACAAAATAGGGTAGATTGTCAGTTGAAAAAGTTCATCGCTCAAATAACAGGCTTGTTATTCATTGTCATGACAACCTCATATAATTTTTTTCATCGTTTGAACAACTAAAACCAAAGTTAGAGCAATGGAAGTGAAACTCAATAATATCCCATATTAATTGACTGAAATCTCCATACAAACTTCAATCCACTTGCGCGACCTCTAAACCTTCTAAATATTTTCTTTTTTTTTGCATGTATGCATATTTTGGGGTATTTAATTGAACTAGAGGATAGGATATCAATTTTTTTTTTCAAAATTATACTCCCCACTGCACGCCCTCGAATCGAAGAACATAAATGCCACACAGCATCAACGAACAAATAAACGTGAACATAAAACAACAAATTCACTTGATTATTTGTTAACAGTTCTGTAGTCGAACGCGGTCGCGCACGGTCGTCGACTGATTAGCTTTTATCGGAAACTAAAATTTGTTTTTTGTAATAGTGACGCCCTTTACATCATACAGCGACTAACTAGCTCAAATTTTACGACGACAGCACTGTTTGTTAACCAGATCAACAAGTTTGAGCGACACGTCTTTTATAGACTACATTTGATTATTGTATGAGTTTGGTTACGTGGGGAATCGAATTAGTTTTATGATTATTGATACTCATGATCAAAATATAATGCCCCTGGAGAGCAAATAAAATGCCTCTCGACAACCTAATTAATCGATGATAGTGCCACAGACTACTCTTCAAGCCTCCCATTAACTGCACACAAAATCTGAAACAGACACAGGCAGTATGAAATTGTTTAAATAGGGGAAATGGCACTAATGCTGCCTATGGTACTATGTATTAGAAATTAGATAAGGCAAATCAAACGGAAAAATGAAAAGAGAGAAAATAATTTTCCTTTAATTCAATTCTTTTCTCAAGATAAGCATCTTTTTTTTTTTTTTTTGCACAATATTTGAACGAAAGGTTTAGTGCTTTTCACAATACTGGTTACAAAGAATATAATTTGTTTTCCTTGTTCGATCATATTTAACGTACTGAGTACCAATGCTACAACACCAAGGAGATAGCTCCCACACCTGGCCCCACCCACCCTATCGACCCATCAACTCATGGACCGGGCACCAACGGCTTTACTTCTCGTGATCAGAGATTTTATGCCTCAGAAAATCTCGTCGGCGCCGACTGAGATTGAAAACATGCCCGTTGGAGTGAGAGGCAGTCACGCTTCCCGAGCAAAGTCCAGCATCAAAATGACAGCAAATTGAAATCAAGTTTTGACATCAACATCAAACTGAAATCATAATTTGATTTCAGTTTACGCAACTGACAAATTTGATACCTAATTTTGTTTTCATTTTGCTGTAAATTTGCTCTTCAAAAATATGTTGTTGCGGGTTTGTTTTCATTGCCTTAGCAATACCTCAAATTTAATACTTGTTGTGTTATCAACAGGAAAAATGGATATCAAATTTGGTTTTCAGTTTGCTCTCACTGATAGCAGAAATAGTTTTCAATGTGATGTTACAGGAAGATTTTTTGCTCTCAATTTTGATATTTTAATCGTTAAAACTACCAAAACGACAGCAACCTGAGTAATCATTATCTGCGAAATCACAACATCAAATTTAGATTTCAATTTGATCTCAGACTTTGCTCGGGTTACCATTACACCACCAGCACCGAGGCTGTCAAGGAACCATTATAATAATAATATTATTTCGCAATTTAACTTATGTGTACCTACACAAGAAATCAGTGTTCTTTAAGTGAATTCGAAATGGGTTAAATTTAGAGCTACGTACGGTTTAGTCTTTATTGGTTGCTTTGGTAGTGCGGTCATACTGCCTCAATCACTAATCGACCTCTAAAAGTAGAACATCGGATGACCATGTGACGAACAGCGCAACATTCGTGATTACCTTTCCAAATAGTATGCAGCCTTTTGTTCTACTTTTCCGTTGCACCAAATCTGTTGACCGAAAATTGCTCCTGACGTTCAACTGAATCTGAATATTTATCGGCCATGCAATTGTGCTCTTCGTTCAGTATAAACACCAACCACTTCACTCATCAGTCTACCTGGATGCGATGCATCTCATAGCAAGCCGAGATCCAACTAGCAAACGAAGCCAGACTGGATTTGGTTTCATGGCTGGCTGCTTCCAAATTGATTTTGTCTACACTGTCCATTATCCATCGATAAAATTGTGGGAAGTGAAAATTGGAAAATTATATTGCGAATGTTCTTATCTCGTCCACATGATGGTGTTTTCGCACGGAGTCTTTAACTTGGGCCCTTATTATGAATTTCTTCTAAATTGAAGGTAAGGATTCGTAGCACTGCTCAACATGTAACTCTACCTGAGTGCAAAGTACTACAAAAGAGTGTTGGACATCACAGAATCTATCTGAAAAATATTAAAAACGTAGCTTTAATGACGTTTAGAAAATAGAAACTTTCAGCATAATGTGTAAAAGCAATTGTCCCTTAAATACCTTCCTTCCCGCGCACTTCTTTCCAGCAGTCACTCAAAGAGACAGGAAATAAGCCACACGACACGTCTACCGCAAAACCAACTCCACTTAAGTTCAAACATATACAGATCGTTTCACACCTCTTCTCACACGATTTCGTACATTCATACCCATTCGATTCCGGAGACGGGAAGCGAAAAAGCTCCATCTATACTTATGTACGTAGGTTTTCGTCGTTCCATTCAAGCCCGAAACAGTACATCGTGTATAAGTAGGGTAGGTGCTTTAGTTTTTCCCGAATAATGATGGAAAGTCAGAACAATAATACTCCAATAAAATAGACCTTGAAATAAGCTCAAAATGAAAAAAAAAATGTTTCTTATGATCTTGGCTACTTTACATCTATAGTTGTGGTACTGAAATCTGATGGGTTTGATAGAAACCAATATTTGCAACCAAAGCAACTATAGAAACACAATTTTCATTCATGCTGGCCAAGGTATTCAAACAAATAAATACATAATCAAATCATAAAGCCACAATTTTTATTTAAACTAGAGCTTTTGAGCTATATCGTATCAAACTTTAATCGGGAATGCGCAATATTATTTTCACAAAACTTCTCAGTTCCACCAATACAGAGTAATAAACCCTAGCTGAAGTTTAATCAAATATTCAGCGCACGCGACGGCAATTTCAACCGCTCATCATCACGGTTTTCCTGGCTGGTGATCACCATCTCACTTGTCTTACCAGTGGTCTTGTTGTTTTTTTTTTGTCTTCCTTGCCTAGCATTACATGTACGACCTGAAGGGTGCAGCAGAAAGTCAGTGGAAGAGAAAAAAAAGGTAGACAAGATTTTTCACAGTTTCCTCCAGAAACGGACACACACACTGTGCAAATGTGACTATTGCTTAAATCAAAATCTTGTGAAAATTAACTGGAAAAAACTTAATGACATAATTCATTATTAGGCTATTAGGCTATTGCATTAATTGACTGTAGAAACTTATTCTATCAACAGATGGGCCGGATCCAATGGCTAATTATAATTACCTCATAAAGTCAAGTGGCAGTCACGCTTTGATCTGCGTGACTCTCTCTGAAATATTTTAAAATATAAAAAGACAAATCTACTACAAATCAAAAATATTCAGATAATTATCCTAATCTGTATTTTTTTACGTGTGGTTGCCAAACCTTCCATAGTGCGGTGCTTCAGCAGAGCATATTGCCGCTCATTTTGCCTTGATCACATTGGTTCATTCCGCAAACCTCCATATTTTGCCCTCATTCTGTAAGTACTAGTATTTGGTGGAGTAAAGAATAGCCAGAATGTGATTTTCCTCACGGGTTGACACTACCTCTTTCTGAGTGTCCCTTTTATTTGCTTCTTGTTGAATCGCACTCTTAAGAGGGTCTACGGTTTGACACATTTATATCGCACAATATCCAGACAGAAGCAGCCAAAACATTCGTTACATGACTGGAAAATGTCACATTGAAGTGATTTTTCTCTGTGAGTGTTCAACCGATGCATAACTTTTCCCCACTTAATGAACTGAGAAGGGTTAACGATGATGATGTTGTGTTTGAAATAAGCGATTAGCTGCTCTGCGATTTTGATAACCATTTTTCCAACAATTATTAATGACGATCCCCACTCAAATTACATAAAACATAATTGTATTTCAACATATTGCAGTTCTTTTGAAAATTTACCCGGCTTACATAAACTGCCACTAGCAACAAATCAATTATACTTTCCGGATATAAGACTGTTCAGTTTATAAAACGAGCACACACTTTCATTCACATGTTTTGATCCTTTTTTGGACATGTATAAATTTCTGTTAATTAACGGGTGCTCAATAAAAAATGGGAATGATTTCAGTGCCGTCCAGTGCTCTTGTGAAAGCATCGCGATTAAGTTGTTTTTAATAAAAAATACTGAATTCCTTGAAAAAAAAATTTTTTTACTAGCTATATGACTGAAAAAATTCTCTTTTTTTATTGAACACCCGTTAGCATCATAGAAAAAATAATAAAAAAGATATTGTTACCAAATTTTAAATCACATTTAGAGCAAAATGCATTTCAGTGCCAACATTTCAAAGGGGCGTAATTGTTTTTGCAAACAATGGCTGTAGCCGTCGATATCTCGCAAATAAAAGCCCACCCCTCCAAATTGAGACATTCCACGAAGGTACGCAAATCGATCCTGACCGATCATTTCCAATTACGCTGAAGCTTTGCACAGTTGTTCCTTTTTAGTAAAGGCGCCATTTTGTGCACTCAGTTTTTCATATTAAATCACGACTACTTTTTGAAAAGGGCATGTGTAAAATAGTACTAATGAGTTTAAAAATATATATTGCCGAAACGCTTTGTTCGATTGATTTGGTGTCTTCAGCAAAGTTGTAGATATTGTTTTGGCAATTGTGTAAAAAATATACACTGTAAAAAAATTCGTTTGCATCAATGAAAAAAATTATATTTATTATTAAAACAGTTAATTTCTCAAAAAGTGCAGTTTTAAGCCTCATTGAAGCTCATAATGTTTGCTACAAACTGGCAAAGTTTGGTGATGGTAAACTCAAAAACAAAAAAGTTATTGTGTTTTGAAAATTTCACGATTTTTACATTTTCATTAAAAACACATATTTTTTAACCGTGTATATTTTTTCAAGAATCTCATTTTAATTTTGCACAACTTTCCCGAAGACACCATAGCATTCAAGCAAGCCATTTTTGCAATGTATTAAAATGTTTATTTTATAAACGCTTTTCTACACAGGCCCTATTGGAAAAGTAGTCGGGGTTCGCTATTACAATTTGTAATAGCGAATCCGGACTACTTTTTTATTTTCAAATTTCAACTTAAATCCTCAAAATACATTTTTCTGCTCTTTTTTACTTTTTTTTTATTCGGAAACCTTATGGACAGATGATATATAATTTATTTTCATTGTAATACACTTACTTTCTATTTTTATTTACATCACTTCTTAAATACATCGAATATTTTGGCATCATTATCATTACAGTTTGAGTAACGTTTGGCTTTAATTTTATTTTCTGAAACAGGAATGAAAGAATGAAACTTTTGAGTTCCTTGAATTATTTTTGCATTATTATATTGCTCGTTGAGGTGTGAAGCCATACTTTCGTATTCCTCTGTTGTGGCAAAACTAAATGATAATTTTGTTAATTCTTCTTCTTTTCGATTATTTGCCCAATTATAAAGCTCTCTTGCATTTTTTTATTGGATGTTCACGTTCTTTGGCCAAACTTGCTCTAGTAGCCATGCGGTTTATTGTACCTCCAATAGCGTCACAAGGACCTTTCCCATGTGATGTTGCAAAGAAATGCCATTCGGCTTCAATTCCATACTTTGATTTAAATTTACAAAGGCTAGCAAAATTTTTCCGGTTCTTGTACTGTGACGCGGCTCCATCGGACATAAAATAAATCTTGTTGATATTTTTACTTTGGTTAATGCGTAAAAAACTTATCATTTTAGAAATAAATAAGTTAACAGCCACTGAGTCATGCCTTAACTCTTCAGAAATTATAATAAAACTTAAATGTTAACTTGCATATTTTCTCTAAAAAATATAAAAAAAGGATGAATGGTAGCTTGTTGGACATTCCAGTGATGAGACTGAACTTCATCCTGTAACAAAAAGCTGTAGTTTTCAGAAAAATCGCAAGTAACTAAAAATTCACCTTCTTGCAAATTATTTCGTGGTAACCCACTGTTCAAATGAAAGCTGATCAATGCATTTTTCCTCTAATTGTTTCAATAAAATGTTTTCTAATGCGGAAGAGTCTGGACAATCTTCACAACACCGTAGATAGCAATATGTTGTCTTGTTTTCACAAAGTAGGCTGTCAGTTAACGTTTTTACATCATTTAAATGGTTAAGTTTCTTCAAACTGTGTAAAATTAGATTGATGTTTTCATGCGTTGTGCACACGCAAACATTGTGGGTTCCAGAGCTGGTTAAAAGTTTACATTGCTTAGGGCGGAGTTTTGCAAATGAAGAAAATCCAATTTTTACATTGCAGTGAATTTTATTGAATCGTTTATAAGCTTCTCTCAAAGTCATCATTAGTAATCTTTTTTGAATGGCTTATCGTTTTCCTTCTTTCTGCACAGACACATAATCTGTTTTGACCAGGCATTGCTCGGCTTATATCATCATCATCCTATCTTCAATAAAATTTATGACTGCCAATTTTGTTTCATCACTTAAGGCTGTGCCATATTTTGCGGTTTTTGACGAATGACCTTCCTTTATCAACTTAGCAATTACAAAAATATTATTCTCGTACAACAAAGTGCATGTACGATTTTGCAAAATTTATGGACGTATTGTTTGACTCATTTAAATAGCTTTTAAAAAGGGCGTTTTTTCACGATAACCATTAATAATTTTGCAAATAAAACAAACAACAGCATGGTTCCGTTGCGAGAAATCAATGCATAAAAAGTTAATTTTAAATGTCTAATTCTTCAGGGGTCACTCTAAGTTACTTATTAAAACCAGTATAAAACGACCTCACTCCAAAAGGCCCGGGTTCAATCCCAGTCGGCGCCGTCAGGATTTTCTGAGGCATAAAATCTCTGATTACGATCCATAAGTTGATGAGTCGATAGGTAGGGTATCATGGTAAATTATATGTGAGCAATCATATTGATTTCATTGGACACATAAGGTTCATGTGATTTAATTATGATATCACATGAAAGGGATGTGAAATTGGCATTGGATATTTCTACTGGCTATGTGATTTATTTTAAGAGTGTACACTTAAATTTGGGATTGTCTAATAGCAAAGTAGAGCTAATCTGCCGTTATACGCATAAGAGTCCCACGGTGCATAAGGATTGCATAGAACATGGAACAGTTATGGGTAGAACGGCAGTAATGTCGGAAAAGGATCTGTGAAAATTCACCATAATACTTCCTCAAGCGAATACTACACTTGTACACTTGTAATTACAAAATGGCTAAACCCACTTTTTTTTTTTCCCCCTACAGCACCACCGTGATGTTGATTTAGTGTTTGACGATATCTCGTCGCCACTGTCCAATAAGGCTATCGGTGAAGAGCGCCAATCGCACTCCTCAGGTAGCAAACGCAGCACCACTAACAACAACGTCGAGGAGGATAGTCTCTTCGACCTGGGCGGCTTTGATAACAACAATGTTGCGATCGCCGATGACGATACAGAAGACGATGACAGCGATGACGATGACGACGTCGAAGAGGCTGGGAAGGAAGTGGCGGCGCCAGAAGCTGAAAGTCAGAATTGGCTGGTGCGAAGTGTACACAGAATCAAGCGTAGCATTGATAATCTATTAAGTGGGCCTGAAAAGAGCGTCAAACCAGCAAAGAAGAACAAGCAGAAGAAGAATCCTAAGAAACCACTTAATGGTAGTAAAAAGGAACGCAGCGGAGATTTAAATGCAAGCAAGAAGAGTGACAAGAAGAGCCAGAAAAGTGAGAAACGAAAAAGTGAAAATCTGAGAAAATCGGCCCGTTCCGAAAAGAACAAAAGGTGGCAAGGTGATGAAGCACTTCGACCGAAGAGACAGTTCGACGAATCTGCGTATGATGATGAAGACAGAATGTCTGGCTCAGGCGGCATGCCGGACGGGCTTGGATTCGATCATGCATGTGAGTAGCTACCAAAACGAAACAGATTAACCAAACTGAAGGGTGTTGTTTACATTACATGGTTCTGTTTTCTAGATAAACTGACCTTGACGGTTTTTGAGGCCTATGACCCAGAGTTTGAGAATAAGGAAAGCAATCAATTCAAACAGGTGGCGCGAGGTGTTGCCGGAAAGCTACATGCCCTTCTAAGTGATATCGACTTCACTGCCAACTTTGTAATCACTGTCCAGGAGCTAGAGTGAGTACATTTATTATTGTTATTCCGCACTGATATTCAGAGAAACACTTACTCTTAACGAGACTACTCTCTTGCTCTCGCGAGTGCCTTGATATATTGCATGCAATTTTGCATGGCATTTTCTCTGGAGAGAAGGTCTCACTCTCACTCTCAGAGACAAAAATTGTGAAAAATTCTCTCACCACTCATTCTCTGTTTACAGACCGAACCCAGACGATGAGCGCGAAACGTTCGTAACGTTCGAGATTAACGTGGATAAGAGTTTGAGTAGATCTACAATTGATAGTCATCTCCGCACAGTTATCGAACAGGGCTACGAGAATTTCGATTTGAAAGGATACGGTCTTACGTCCGAAGGTAAATTTCGCTAAACTATGTATTATTATCGTAGGTTGTGCTATAATAGGAACAACTTAAGTCGTAGCTGGTCAACATCGTTAATGCTGT
Source organism: Ochlerotatus camptorhynchus (assembly GCF_037179485.1). NCBI lineage: Eukaryota > Metazoa > Arthropoda > Insecta > Diptera > Culicidae > Ochlerotatus > Ochlerotatus camptorhynchus. The sequence continues at coordinate 197,270 of NW_027041331.1, forward strand.
TTCCTATGAGGTTTCACCGGCAGCACAACTATTGGTTTTTATTGCAATAAAGTGGACAAAACATTAAAGCATGACGCTCCCGTATGGTTTTTAGGAAAAATAATTATCCATTCGTATCGACTGTAGGGAACTGAATACAAAAAAAAAATACTAAAAATAAGTTGTCCATCCAAGAGCTCACGAAGAAATTAATTTTCAAAGGCGATTTTCATGACATGCGCCGGGTGTGTTGAGTTTGCTGCATTTCATTACCTTAACATTAAGGATATGTATGGATAATTAGAAACTAAAAAACGAAGGGGCCACCCATGAATAACGGGAAAATTTTTTGAGAGATTCATCTTGCGTAAAAAAATACTCATGTTTTTCTTTTATTGAATATATTTCTATCCAGTCAAGAACAGCCCCTCAATGAAATTCCCTGTAAATAAGTTATGGAGTGAGTTGACTGATTACCCGAGCAAAGTCTGAGGTCAATTTGATGTTGTGATATCGCTGATAATCAGGTTGTTGTCGTATTGGTCGTTTTAACGGTCCAAATATCAAAATTTAGAGCAAAAAAAATCTTCCTGTGACATCACATTGAAAACTATTTCTGCTATCAGTGAGAGCAAACTGAAAACTCAATTTGATGTACATTTTTCCTATTGATAACGAAACAAGCATTCAATTTGATGTTCTGCTAAGGCAATTAAAACAAACATATTTTTGAATACCAAATGCACAGCAAAACTAAAACAAACTTTGATATCAAATTTGTCAATCGCGTATTCTGAAATCAAATTATGATTTCCGTTCGATGTTGATATCAAAATTTGATTTCGATTTTCATGCTGGACTTAGCTCCACTCCTGTGGCAGAAACGTCATCCACCAACATTTTGCTTGAAGACAAAGTTGTTGGTTCTTTGGCTCGATTATCTGCTAATCTGAGACAGCTGATGCAAACATTGAGAAATTATGCTCCGTCCACATAGATGTTTGATTTGTTGCACGGCAAAATAATCGTGATAAATGTTCAACAAGCGCGTACATGTAGGAATTAAAGCAAGCTAATCATGAAAAAATTGAAAAAGTTTCATTAATGATTATTCACATAAGATTTTTTAACGCCTACCTGTCGTTAATGCACAAAAAACATAATAGCATAAAAACTCTAGGCTACAGTGCTGACACCACCATTATGGTGGTGGCTTCAGCAAGACTCCTTCTTGCCAGAGGATTGCTTTGCTCAGGTATTTTGTTGATTTCTTATGATAGAGACGCTTTCTCTTGTAGCGTTGGAAATTATGATAAAATTTATAGGTAACTACCCACTTTTAAAGTTCTTCATTCAAATATTACTATAATTAAGGAGCAAGTAGACGTAGAGCATTAAAAAAATCAATGGGGTTTTTTTTTGTTAATTGTACATTTTCGATTATATGAACCTTTTCACTGTTTTGAGATGATAATAGTGAATACATTTTTATGGTCATAAACATGATCAGTAGCCAAAACATTACTATCCTTAAGATTTTAACATATGTTTATATCGGTACAAAAAACTACCACGCAAATCTACACAGCGGAAACGCCATATCCTACAACGCACCAAAATACGAATGTTCTATAATGCAAAAAAACGGAAATCAGGCAAATATCAAAAGTCAATTTCATCGATGAGCTCCATTCCATCTCATTTCAATTTATTCGCAGCTCGAAAGTTTTTTTTTTATGACAATTGAAATTGACGAATTTCACGCCAACATGACTATGAATTTGGCAGCACCCTCTCAGATTGCAATGAATTATTGTGAGGGTAATGATTTTGTCTACTTAAGCAACTTTGCATACTTCTTTTGAAAAAAATAGGCTTCCATTAGAATAGGGTGGAACTTATTTTAAACATTTTCTACAAACAATTATATCGCAAAAATAATAAATATCAATAGCAATAATTAAATAATAATAAGACTTTCAAACATATTTTCCAAGCGTGATTTGTAAAGGATTATGGGAGCATTCATAAGAAAATGCCAAAATATTTAAAATAGCATTCCTACACTGATTAAAAAGTAAAAAAATAAAAAAATAAAGTTTTTTTTTTCTCAAAAACCAAATAATAAAAACAAAAACAGCCAAATTATTTACATGTAATTCATACATCACGAGATGAAGTTTGCACTCAATAAAATCTCAGCAGATGAACTTCATCCCAAAGCTGATAAATTTCATCCATATCCGGAATAAAACATTGTTGGTGCGAAATTTTAAGAAAAATTTTATCATTTCAATTGTAATCTGTCAATGCTAAAAGATGAAGAGGTTTTATGCTCATTTGAAATAAAAGCTTTACAGTAAGTTCTACTCAAATGGGTTTTCCCTGCTGCGAATAAAGATAAAGAAGACATTGGCTAATTAAGCAAGTTAAGCTAGGTATGCTAAGTTTTTTTTTGTCAGTGCAGGTATGACAAATTATAAAACATGTGAGAAGTGTATTTCGACAACCATTAAACCGAATTGAACTCAACAGCCTCCACGAGGTTTCAATGACCGAAAAGCCTCAATCGAACTGAGACTATCCGCGAAGATGAATAATTAACTACGAGCATGTTGGAAATTATCTCCAAAATTAAATTGTTTGCTGCTAGCTCAGCTACAAAAACGGAACAAGGTTCCAGAATGCGATTCAGTTTTCATTGAAGACACCGAATCCAGTGAATCTCTTAAGGCACAACCTGGCAGTGAAATATCTCTGGCTGCATTTGATATGTTGGTACTATTCGGCAGAAATGCAAGGATTAGGTCGAAGTTGACCTGATAGTCCTTGAATAGCATGCTTCATGGGTAGATCATATATTGAGAGCCAGCAAAACGTTCGCTAAAGAAGCGTTAAAGCCGAAAGAAGAAGAATTTGTGCTGGAATTCAGCCAAGCGTTTAATTTACGCCTAATCGTTTAAAAATATGTAAAATGACGGAATTGATATTCTTCAACAAATCAAAACTCGCAAAATGCGGTTTTTTTTTGTTATTAAAGTCATACAATCTTTATTTTTATTTTTTTACCAGAATTTGAGATGTATTTTGTTCAGAATACGCATTCCAATTTCCTACAATTTTGTCTCTGACGTCATTTCGATTGGAAGAGCCGTTTTGGTGCTAAAATTTATTGAAAAAAAAGATTATGCCCTTTTAAATAGCTAGGCGTGAGTCAAATGAATCTATGACAAAAGGTCTAAAGACAAAACTTCACGGGAAAAAATCCAATCGCTTTAATGAGAAAAATGACTCATGATTTCATGAACACAGCGTATTTTCATGTTCTGAAAATACACCATGAATAATATTCATGATATCATGAGTAACTTTTGCGTAACGCAGCAAACATTCCCAAAATCATGAATCATCCGAGTTGAAATCATGAGCTAAATATTCATGGGTTTAACTGTTAACCAAAAATTGTAATCAGACTGGATTCGAACAAAGAACCTTGAGATCACTAAACCCATACTTTGACCACTAGACTATCAGTAATTGTATAAGATGGAAGACAAAAGGCGTATAAGAGATACCTATGTAGTGCGGTTTATGAACACGGTTTGCCAAGTACGTGTAACGCTTGTAGCGGTCTTGATTCCACTGCATTATGAAGTCATGAATTTCCATGACGAAATCATAAATCATTACGATTTCATGGGATGGCAAGTTTTTCCATTTCATGATTTTTTATTCATGAAAATGGAATCGGATTTGTTTCCGTGTTCGAAGGACAAAAGGCCGAAGGACAAAAGTTCTAAAGACAAAAGGTAGAAGAAAAAAAGAGTGAATGGACAAAAGGTAGAATGTCAACAGGTCGAAGGACAAAAGGTCAAATGAACACAAGGTCAAAATATACAAAAGGTCGACATGGACAAAATGCCGAATAGACATAAGGTCGAAATGTAAAAAACAATGATCGAATGAACAAAATGTCGCTTGGAAATTAATGGGACAAAAGGTCGAATGAACAAATATTGAATGAAAAAATGTCGAACGGAATGTAATGAGACAAAAGGATGAACGAACAAACGGTCAGCATGGGCAAAAGGCTGAGTGCATAAAAGATTGAAATGGACATCTGTTGTTTAAATGGGCAATGTCTGAAATGGACAATCTAATTGAAAGGTCTAACGGCCAAAGGTAGCATGGACAAAAGGTTGAATGAACAAAAAGGTCAAATGGACAAAAGGTCGAATGGACAAAAGTCCGAAATGGACGGTCAATAGATTTTATCTGCCATGTGCAGTTCATGTTATAAACAAAGAGTTTACTCCAAGAAAGAGAAATCACTTTCGAGTATTTCAGTTAGGTTACTTAAAGCCTATGCTTGATTTACTTGCTGTGATCAGCTTATTGCCTTTCCAATCTTTAATTCTTTTTTATTTGTTTATCCACTAAATTTGAATTCACCTGTTCACCATTTGTCTATTTGAACCTATTAAGCATCCATCCTTTTATCTCTTTCAATTTCTTTAGACCTTTTTTTCCATTCAACCTTTTGTCCGTTTTAACTTGTTGTCCATTTCAACATTTTGCCCATTCAACCTCTTGTCCGTTCGAGCTTTTGTCCATTCGACCTTTTGTCCTAAAACCCAAGGGATATCATATCAATTGTCAGTGACAATAAAGTCAGTGATGAACATGTGCAGTTTTGGTTATTACCTTGTTGAATTTTTTTAGCGAAATAAAATAAATTGAGCAAAACAAATCCATGGTGCCGTTAAAGTGAACAAGTATATTAACTGCAATGACGATGGCAAACATATTTTATTAATATCGTGTGAAATCTTTCAATGATAATGACAAATCTCAGCACTGGTTCGGCAAGAGTCTACGAACGGCTGTCCAGGCAGGAGGAGGGGGGTCTAAAATATTCATGTTTTATTTATTATTAAGATATTTTGGAAATCTCAAATTTAAAAACTTTTTAGTATTTTTAACACATTAGAGGTTAATTGTAGCTTGTCCAGAGCAGGGTTTAAAAAAAATTCATCCATAGTGAACATTGATGAATTTTAGTGATTTTTTTCAACCCTGGTCCGGAGATGACATTTGAACATGAGACCTGTAGCGTGAGAAGCATAGATGCTCCAAATCCAAGCTCAAAAATGGTAAGAGACACCACTTTGAAATTTTCACCAGTGAAAAATAAGAAACTTTCAAGCAAGAGAGTGTTTTTTTAAGAAAACCTTCGCTACTCGGTAAATGATTTTTCCTGCTTCGCTATTTTCGCTTATGGATTGATGAGACAAATTCCTTACGATTTCACTAAAAAAGAATTTTTCTACAATGCTTGGATCATCAGTTATGGAGTTTAAAGTATTTAAAGTCCAGGAAAATCGGAAAAGTTAACCTTCATTGAATGTTCAAATTTTGTGACGAATAAGGTGTTAACGGGTCATATTGACCCAGATTTAGAACTACATTTGGACAAGGTTTTCACAATCAAACCTATAAGTTTGTATAGACAAATTGCTTGTCAGAGTCTATTTTTTGAGTTTCTGGAATAAAGAGCCGATTTTGACGCCATTGGCTACAAGGAATCGATGCAGAGTCGATGAAAAGTCAGG
>NW_027041332.1:0-35058 GCF_037179485.1 Ochlerotatus camptorhynchus
TGGTGGCTGATGGCACAAGCTTATAAGAAAATTCTATTACAGTGAACCACATTATTTTAATTGATTTCTTCGCCAGTTAGTCGTATGTCACTTCGTTTGTGCTAATACACTCTACATTTTTCGGTCTCCAATTTTCTTGCATTGGACCGCAGCTAGGTATATCCAAAGATATTTCATTAACAAGATATCCCACAAATCAATTCCTCTAACAAGGCAATGGATACACCACCAATATGTGATCGCAGTGCCATCTCGTGAGTGCACATTGAAACTGTTGGGAGTCCCCCGCCAACTTTACCACCAGGGCTCAATAAATGATAGGTGTCAGTATGACATATGTCAGCGTGGACGTTGATGATCAGCCGAGGGAAGAGGATGATCGATGTCATCATCATCATATTGCGATAGCAAGATTCTCACCTCGTTATGATTGCATCCATTTTCAATCATTACCACGTTATACGCATCAGAAAACCTTGAGAAAACAATAATAAATGCAGATACGTCCCTTCGAAAAAGTAATCGAGAATTGATGATTTATGAAGCTGTTGCTCAACATAATAGAAGTTGCATAGAAGTATACATGGAAAAAACGCAACGTATCGAAATCATTGCTAAACAAACGTAATAGAATATGCCGTCTTCCTTGGCCAACGCAGCACGCTATTGGCCACAAACGAAGTGACAGACGGAGCGGCTCGAAAACTTTGGTGACTAACCTGCTATTGCAATTTTTCAGTGTACCACATGGCAACACCACTACTACTGGATTGTACCACATGGCAACACTACTATTAGATTGAACTAGCATTTTCACCAAATGTACTAGAATATTTTCGTTCTATCTCTTTCACTCTACTCAAAACAAAAAATGACAAAATGATACGCACTCTTTGCACACTGTCAAAGAATCATTGTACACAAAATCAACTTTGTTCAAATCAAAACAAAAAAACTAACCCATCTGGTGGATGATGGCACAAGCTTCCAAGAAAATTCTATTACAGTGAACCACATTATTTAAATGGATTTCTTCGCCAGTAAGTCGTCTGTCACTTCGTTTGTGCTATTGGCTATTCAAAAATTACGTTGGAATAATGATTACTTTTCTATTTTATAAAGAAGGTATTTTTCAATGACGGCGAATTAAATCGTAAACTAATCGTAACCCGAAAAAGACATGGAATTTGACGATCATTGTTTTTTCGGGAAATAAATTTTAAGTAAACCCTAATAATGTATAAACAATTAATTTTTTACATGCAAAGCCAACATTTTCAAAAAAAATATTGCTTAATAGGAGACATACACTCGATGAATTACCAACAACTGACTGTAAAACATATCTGTAAACATACCTCTATATATGCAATTATATTAACATCCAAAGTCCATCCTTTTTTACATATTCTGCACAAAAGAAACTTTTTGCTCCGCCCCATTCATAAAAAACTGCGGGAAATCCTATCAGGTTCTGAACCTGAAAAGATATAAAACAGCGCTGCTGTCATGCGTTTGCTCATTGTCGCTTCGGACGGCGTGGCACTTGGTCCTGCAGTAATCAGCGGCTAAAGGTGGATCACGGCGTGGCCACAATGAGGAAATGTAATGATGTAAACCCCCTCCCCCTTTCACAACAACCTCTCTCTTTCCCCCTTCACAACAATCTCCCCACCCCTCAACAACCTCTCCTAACCCCCCCCCCCCACTCATCAACAACCTTTCCAACCCCCCCCCCCCACTAATCAACAAACTTTCCTAACCCCCCCCACTCATCAACAACCTCTCATAACCAAAACCGCCCCCCCCCCCCACCCCTCAAATCCCACACATGAGTTGTTGCAACGTGATCAACAAATCAATATCTATGTGTCGGCCACATACTTAATATATGTACATATAAAAACCATGCGTGACCACACATACTATTCATTTGCGTATAAATTTCATGTGTACTTCTGAGTGGATTCTGTTTATGTGTGGTCAAATGAAAATGATGTGGAATTTCACATGGATATTTGTCAAGAAAAATGTGTAAATTATTTTGAGTCCACCATAACCGAAACATTGAAATACTTGAAAAAATTAAGATAAAGTATAATAGTCAAAAATGCATGAAAAACATCAATTTTGTGTGGTTCTACGTCATGCTGCGGTCGTGCCTAGGACACAACCCTTTAATTTTTTACTCGGCTTTCATTCCGCTTCGCACGATTCGTTTCTTTCATTCACTCAATTACCCTTGTAGTGACGTCATATCGTTTGTTTCGATCGGCGCTTGCATAGGAAATTTAATATGGATTATAGAATTTATGTTTGTTACCCAAAATTTATGAATGGTCTGCCACTAAATGTTGAGATAATTTATTGATTACTGAATTAAAAGCAGCCTGTTTGTGAGTTTTTGCCTGTTTTTAAGTAAGAAGTTATGATTTCCCGACGACTTTACAAAATAATATAATCAAGCAAAACCTTCATGCAAAAATATCTAGGATTTGTTTCACTTCTTATTTCGCAAGTTGCAAAACATTTTTTGCTGTGTGTAGTTCTAAGTGACACCTCCCACCAATACCAATATTTTTACCGAAATCTGTTCTGTTCGGTAAAATTCATGCAATTCAATTCAACTGCTTTTCAGCTACTTTGAAACTAAATCTCCACTAAAATGACAAGATTTGATCATTTAAACAAGGTTGAACATGTTTTAAAATTATTTTCAAATTCAATAGCTTTTAAAATGAAGGTCAAAGTTTTACCGAACATTCTGCTGTTCTGATTTCGGTAAAATTTACCGAACACGGAACCAAAATCTTTCTGTTTTGTTGTTTACTTCGGTTCGCTCAAATTCACACTTTTGACTTGAGAAAATTATTCCGCTAAAAAAAAATCCGTCGAAATTTCCGGTGGCAGCATTAAAAATCTCCACCGGAATCATGCAGAGCCTCCTCCACCGAAAACGCGAGAAAACTTCGTCGAAGCTCACTGGAACCTAATTTGGTAGCACCGAAAATCACCAGCGAAATATCTCGGAGCTCTTCCCTCGAAAATTCAGCTGCTGCCAACGGAGGTTCCCAGAGACTTTCGACGAAGTTTCCACGCATTGTCAGCGAAAGAGGTTCTGCACGATACCAGTGAAGAGATTGGATGCTGCAGACGGAAGCTCCAGGCATTTTTTCACGTTATCGATGGACGATGTTCTGCGTGATTTCGATCATTTTGTATGCTGCCAGCGGGAGTTCCTGGAAGTTCCAACGAATTTGTTTTGCCTTCTCTGCGAATTAAATTCTGCATGATTTCGAAGACGAGCTGCCATCGAAGGTCCTAGGAATTTTGTCTTGTTCTGATACAGGATTCATTCACCAGGATTACGTTTGACTTGGTTTAACTAAATAAAATACATTGGGGCTACATTGAGTCTGTTGATGTTGACAAATAAATATATTACAATTACATAAAAAATATGCAAAATTTCGTTGGCGTTTTCTTGCAATCATGGCGGACGAGGTTCCAGGGATGTATGATGCTGCCAACGAAGGTTCCAGGGAATTTTAACGGAGTTTTCTCGCGTTCTAGGCGGAAGAGTTATTTATTGAGCCCTGGTGGTAAAGTTGGCGGGGGACTCCCAACAGTTTCAATGTGCACCCGAATAGAAATTTACATTAGCCCAACGTTTGATTCTGATGTCTACATCAGCATCGAAATCAAATGTATGCCTGATGTCAAACATTAGAAAACATTATGATTTAGTTGTATTTAAGCAACGTAACATGGTGTATACATCAGAAATTTTGGAACAAAATTTTGCCATTCTAATGTCGGTCTGACGTCAAAAATTTCAATCTATTGACATTAGAACCAAACGTTTTAAGGATGTTTTCGGATGTACAAAACGTTAGAACTAAACGTTGTTCGGATGTTTTTAAATGTAAACGTTTTCTGATGTTTTCTAATGTAGATGTTTCCTGATGTTAGAAACAAACGTTTTTGGATGTTTTCAGATGTAAAAAACGTTAGAACTAAACGTTTTTTGGATGTTTTTATATGTAAACGTTTTCTGATGTTTTCTAATGTAGAGGTTTCCTGATGTTAGAATCAAACGTTTTTCGGTTGTTTTCGAATGTAAAAAACGTTAGAACTAAACGTTGTTCGAATGTTTTTATATGTAAATGTATTCTGATGTTTTCTAACGTAGATGCCTCCCGATGCTGGAACCAAACTTTTTTTGGATGTTTTCGGATGTACACAACGTTAGAACTAAATGTTGTTCGGATGTTTTTAATTGTACTTTGTGTTTGTTGTTCTCTGATGTTTTCAGATGTACAAAACGTTAAAAGTAAACGTTGTTTGAATGTTTTCAAATGTAGATGTTTACTAATGTTTTTAGATATACAAAACACTAGAATCTTACTTTTCAAATGCTTTCAATTATATTTACAACACATTAGAATTAGAAACATGATCGTGTAAACACTACACACCATTGTTGTTAGATAACATAATAAAAATGCGTACATAACAGTCAATGCTGAAGCTCCCGTTTCCCACCAGTCAGTTAACTGACCTTAGCTAACCTAATATCATTGCGGCAACTCTCTATGCGGCAGGGGAACTATGCCATTAGCGCGCTAAGAGTTATTAGACCACTGACATAGGCGCCAATTTGTAGGTGACGAGGCACTTGGTGACATTACAGCGAGCTTGACGATTGTTGCAGCATTTTTTTTTTAGCAAACTACCAGTTAAGGTGTGTAGTGTTTACAAGATCATGTTTCTAGCTCTAATGCTTTGTACAATTGAAAGCATTGGAAAAGTTAAAACTCATGTTTTGCAACCAAAACCATCAGAAAACATAAAATTGCACAAAAAAAAAGTCATCCATTCTGGTAGACTATCTCTTAAATGCATAAAGAATAGCCATTGCTTAAGCTCCCGTTTCCCACCAGTCAGTTAACTGACCTTAGCTAACCTAATATCATTGTGGCAACTCTCTATGCGGCAGGGAAACTATGCCATTAGCGCGCTAAGAGTTGTTAGACCACTGACATAGGCGCCTATTCGTGGATGACGAGGCACTTGGTGACATTACAGCGAGCTTGGCGATTGTTATAGCATTTTTGAGTGAACTACCAAACAATCATGACAATGTGATCGCTGCGCCTCCAGATCTCTGCCTGTTCTACAGATGATCCAAAAATGCGGAAAGTTTTGGGCTGCCAGTCTTCTACCTTATTGACGAACTGCAAATATATAATAAACAAAATTATTGTGCATGAAAAATATGACAATGGACAATGCTTGAGGAGCACTGGGAGTTTTCGAACGATGCGTGCTTAGGACCATCTTTGGCAGGGTATATGAAAATGGTGTATAGAGGAGAAGAATGAACCACGAACTGGCGTAACTTTATGGCGAACCCAATATCAAGAAAGTCGCTAAAGGTGGAAGGGTACAATGGGCGGGACACGTTGTAAGAATGCCGGACAACAATACCGCAAAAATGGTGTTTTTCCTCAAATCCGGCCGGTACAAGACGCAGAGAAGCACAGCGTGCTAGGTGGTTAGACCAAGTGGAGCAAGATGTAGGAAGTGTGGGACGCTCGAGAAATTGGAGATAAGCAGCCAGGGACCGAGTTAGTTGGCGCAACTTTGTTATACAAAACCAGATTTAATGCCTTATTCATACTCGAATCGGTTGAAAAATACACTTAATCTTCTAGGTTACTCGATATCCATCCATTGCAAACAATATTTTGATAATTGTTTGTTTTGAGAGCTGGTGCACAGGTAGATTGAGGTTAAGGAAACGCCACTGCTTGTGGCCAATCTTGGGTACCATCATAAGGCTTGATGAAACTTATTCCACCCGGAAACAAGTTTTTTTTCCGGAATTATGAAGTCATTATACGTTATGATGACATTTTGTATTTTTAAGTTACAAGAGGACGTTGCAAAGGATGAGTTTGACGTATAAAACCTGTGGATTTAATTTTCAGAGAGTCGCAATCAGCGTATTAATTAAATCACTTATGGCTAAGCTCCAATTGGTATTATCCTCGGATTAAATAACGATCAAGAATGTCCGGCTGCTTTAATGTCGACATCAGAGTTATTCGCTATACAAACAATTCTCAGATCATCCAAACAGGGGCGGTATTAAAAGTTAATCCGAGTTGGAGCTTACCGCCGCTTTCTCTCTGAATCCAATATTGATAGGCTGAAAAAAAATGGTTTAAAAATGGAACCTAAATCCAAAATTTCATAAATTTTGGTTCACATGAACCACAGAGAACAGACATGGAGGCTCGAACAAAATTTCTCTAAAAACTTGTGTAAAGATTCCTATTCGACTTAAGCGCCACTAACAGCGACTTCCCCACTTAAAAAACCTCTTTGAAAACATGATGGCGCATGCGTTGCACAAATTACACTAGACACTAAGTGCTAGTAGCGCCAAGTGGCTATTTTCAACAGAAAATTTATAGATACTTGGTGATTGGCACTAGATTGCGGAACAGAGACCGACGTTAAATAAAGGAAAGAAGAATAATAGAATTCCACACATTTTTATTGAAGAATTCCCATGTAAAATTCCACATGATTTACATGTAACCACACATAAACAGAATTCACCCAGAAGCACACATGAAATTTATGAGTCAAATGAATAGTATGCGTGGTTACACATGGCTTTTATGTGTGCACATATTCAGTATGTGTCCGACACATAGATATAATTTGTATTGCAAAAGTAGGACATATAGAAACAATCTTTGAAATTTTATCAGTGTACAGGAATCCCCATCAAGACCCGTATTCGGTTTCCCCATCAGGATACGTATGCAGTTTCCCCATCAAGATCGGTATTCGGTTTCCCCATCGGGATCCGTATTCGGTTTCCCCATCGGGATCCGTCTACGGAATCCCCATCGGGATCCGTATTTGGTTTCCCCATCGGGATCCGTATTCGGTTTCCCCATCGGGATCCATCTACAGAATCCCAATCGGGATCCGTATTCGATTTCCCCATCGGGATTCATATTCGGTTTCCCCATCGGGATCCGACTACGGAATCCCCATCAAGACCCGTATTAGGTTTCCCCATCGGGATCCGTATTCGGTTTCCCCATCAGGATACGTTGTAACAAGCGTGGAAGCTCAACAAAAACGAACCTTGCTTCCGCGCCAGACAGCAAAGCTGTCGCAAAGCCGCGATGTGACGAATGCCCGATGAGACTGCTGGTAGGATCACTTCCGAACACCTAGAACACGTGCAACCAAATATCCAACAAACTAGTCCAGAATTCTAACTGAAATCATTAACTACAAGTAATACGACAGCCCCATAAAGTTTAAAATTTTATAGCATACATTCTCGATCAGTCTAGTCAAGACGCATAATACGTTCGCCTGCGTTTATACTTCTCAGCCTAACACGTCTAGTCCAGTTGGATTAATTTCCTCTTCGTTTATTGTCTTATAATCTAGTACATCACCTGAATGAACGGGTTTTTCCGGCGGCTGCTGAACCGTAGGTGGCTGGTGACACTCGATGACTCCGGAGGTGTAGCGTTGCGTACCGGTACGATGCGACGAGACGATGAACACTATGTTGAGAAGTATCGGTGCGATAGATGCGATGAACTCGCCTCCCCGTGTGCTTTATGCTGGCAGCGGGTGGTGCTTGACGGTCGAAGTACAGCAGGTGACCGTTTTCTCGACCGCTAATATTCTCGGCGGTGTATAAGGACGTTTACTAGGTCCTCGTATGCCGTTTCGAGAAGGGAAGCACGGATTTAAAGCGTGACGTCACTGGATACCTTCAGTATCGTACGGTAGTATGACGGACCGAATGGTTGAGTACAGGGGAACCGCAATTTTCCGTACCGATGGCGTGCTTCCGGGGATGTAACGATCTTCTCTCACGGCGGTCGTATGGAAATGACGGGTATACGACGTGACCGTTCCCTGACGGTACTCTCCGGCTTTCTAGGGTGGGATCTCGCCCGTGGTGACTTCCGGCGGCAAACCAGGTTATGCCCTAACCGGCGACCTTCGTTTGAAGGAAATCTTCAAACGACGAATGTACTTTAAAATCTAACACTTGGTGGAAATTATATCAAAAGAATTACCTGATAAACGTTTTGCACTACTCGCAGAGGTATCTTTGGCATTTAATTGTTCACACTAATTTCTTGCCTTTAATTTCTGACTAGAAAAATTATTACAATTTTTAGGTTTTGTAAAATTGATATCGGGTTATTTAAACTCACTTAATCGTTTCAATTTTGTTCACACAATTAGTTACTGTTTAATATACAATTGATTGTTCTTTTCTCACCACGTATTGTTTTTCTGTATCCACTCACACCCTTTCTATCGAAATGATCAAACCGGACTGAGAACGATGCTACGAACTTTTTTCCCAAACCCCTTTTGGGTTCTATTGTACATTCTACCGCGAGGACGTGTTCGTTTTTTATTGGTTGAATGTAACCCCATATGAACGTCATGAATTTTTTTAGCTTGTCGCTACTCGCTACCAACGTGCTCGAGGGGACTTGTCCCATTGTAATTCTGTACATTTAAATTTAAATTTAAATTATATTTATATCATTGTAAATACATTTTTGTAACCCCGTTACAACGTATTCAGTTTCCCAATCAAGATCCGTATTCGGTTTCCCCAACGGGATTCGTATTCGGTTTCCCCATCGGGATCCGTCTACGGAATCCCCATCGGGATCCGTATTTGGTTTCCCCATCGGGATCCTATTCGGTTTCCCCATCGGGATCCGTATTTGGTTTCCCCATCGGGATCCTATTCGGTTTCCCCATCAGGATACGTATTCAGTTTCCCAATCAAGATCCGTATTCGGTTTCCCCAACGGGATTCGTATTCGGTTTCCCCATCGGGATCCGTCTACGGAATCCCCATCGGGATCCGTATTTGGTTTCCCCATCGGGATCCGTATTCGGTTTCCCCATCGGGATCCGTATTCGGTTTCCCCATCGGGATCCGTCTACGGAATACCCATCGGGATCCGTATTTGGTTTCCCCATCGGGATCCGTATTCGGTTTCCCCATCGGGATCCGTATTCGGTTTCCCCATCGGGATCCGTCTACGGAATACCCATCGGGATCCGTATTTGGTTTCCCCATCGGGATCCGTATTCGGTTTCCCCATCGGGATCCGTATTCGGTTTCCCCATCGGGATCCGTCTACGGAATACCCATCGGGATCCGTATTTGGTTTCCCCATCGGGATCCGTATTCGGTTTCCCCATCGGGATCCGTATTCGGTTTCCCCATCGGGATCTGTCTATGGAACCCGTCATCGGGATCCGTCTACGGAACCCGTTATCGGGATCCGTTTACGGAACCCGTGATCGGGATCCACCTACGGAACCCGTCATCGGGATCCGTAGCTTTTAGTATTTATTTATTCGTCAATCAAAACAAATAAACAGTAAACACACTCACTAACCTGCAAAGAGAACTTCGAACTCCCCGCCGGGATCCAGCTTCGGACTCGCTACCGGTATGTGGCTCCAGACTGGTGCACTTTCCTAAAAAAAAACATAATTACATTACATTAATTCACCTCAAAAACAGCCCACATACCTGAAAAACAGCCTTCCTTTTCCTAGGGTGAGACCAGCAGCCAGCAAGCGGAAAACTTGCTGATTAACCGCAACGTCGGACACCGAATCGCCACCAAAACTCGCGACGGACACAACGGCACTTTCCCGGACTAATTCGATCGAAATCGATCTTTTAACACCGCGAAAAAAAACTGTACACGGCCAATGTGATCAACCCAAATTTGAATACAGTGTACTCAAAATCGCAAAAAGTGCAGGAACGCAGCGATGAGTAAATTTACCTCATGTTTTCCTGTAGAAAACCTCAAAAATCTTACGGAAAATTAGGATTGACGAAAATCCACAGAATCCAATCTTTACTTTTCTAATATTCGGACAAATTTTCCTGGAAAAACCTGGAAATCCTGGAAAAAACAGAGGGAAATTAACTCAAAACTGAGTTCCTGTACTTTTTGCGATTTATGAGTGAACTAAACTCAAATTTGGGTCATTCTCATTCGCCGTGTAGTGCTGACTCAGGACAAAACAAACTTTGCATGGGCCGAGGGCCTCAGGGACTCTAGTTTTCTTTTTGCGATTCAGCTAATAAACGCCAAATAACGCGAGTCATTGACAGGTCAACATCAGTGGTTTATAATGGAACGTCCATCTGACACCTACACCCTGAATAATTTTGGTATACGCTAATGCAGCAGCGATATATAGAGCTTTACTTCAAAATGAGAACGACATTGACCTTTCTGTCGTTCAAAACACGCACACTTGCGCAATCCCATTTTCAAGTGCGAAGTTTGTTATCCTCACTTTCGCTTCAGCCAGATCCAAGCCAGATATGCTGGTTTGTTATTGTTATCCTCACATTCGGACCATCAATACTCGAGCGCATAGAATGGACCGAGGAATGGACTATAACCAGATGCATGCAGGGTAGCCAGATGATTTTCTTCGTTTGCCTTGGAATTAATATTATCGTTTCAAATGAAAACCTCGTTGAAAACGTTCTGTATATACGTTAAACATAACGTCGGACATAGTGTGCTGTATTCGTACACGGATGCGGTATACAGCACACTATGGCCAACGTTATGTTTAACGTACAGAACAAAAGTAAAATCGGTTTTCAATTGAAACGATAATAATCAATTAAAACACTAATTAACTCTTGCACTGCAACGTCACCAGGGCATTTGTTTTACTTACAAATAAACATTGCCCACAGGGCATGCCAAAATTTCTTTCCGTGATTTGAGGCTATGTCAGTCGTGCAAGAGTTAATGGTGGTAAGCTCTACCTTGTAATCGCAATGTGCTATTTTATATGATTGCGTCGAGGATTGCGATTTGGGCACATTTATGAGATTATGAATGCGGAAACACTAATAAAAGTGCGGTTTTACGTTAAATTGTTGTTGTGTCTTCATCGCACTTATTCCTTGGTGAATGAAGAATAAGTGCGCTGAAGGCGTCAAGACGATACAACGTCTAAGTGCACTTTTATTAGCGTTTCCACTCTTCTAAAGAGTTCAATTTTATTTGCAATTGATAATGTCACAAAACTATGCATAGGAGGCATCACTGCACTGCAAGCCACTTTTTATTGTTGTGTCATAGGATGTATTCTAATGTTTTATGCGTGCAACAATTTACATCGTGATGAAGTTTGATTCTAATGTAACGTTAGGTTCTGTTGTCATTGGATGTATTCTGATGTTTTATGCGTGCAACAAATTACATCGTGATGAAGTTTGATTCTAATGTAACGTTAGGTTCTGTTGTCATTGGATGTATTCTGATGTTTTATTCGTGCAACAAATTACATCGTGATGAAGTTTGATTCTTATGTAACGTTAGGTTCTGTTGTCATTGGTATATTCTGATGTTTTATGCGTGCAACAAATTACATCGTTATGAAGTTTGATTCTAATGTAACGTTAGGTTCTGTTGTCATTGGATGTATTCTGATGTTTTATGCGTGCAACAAATTACATCGTGATGAAGTTTGATTCTAATGTAACGTTAGGTTCTGTTGTTATTGGATGTATTCTGATGTCAAATTTTACATCGTCAAGACGTTTGATTCTGATGTAACGTTAGAGGCTAATGAATTTTTATGTACTTGGACGTCACACTGAAGTCTGAATACATTAAGGGTACAGCAATATACGTTAAAATTTAATGTATTGAAAATGTCTGCTGATGTTTTCTACATTACAATTTCTATTCGAGCACTCACGAGATGGCACTGGAATCACATACACGGACAGAAAATTGTTTGCATTGATCAAAAAAATCTTTAATTGTATTTAAGCAAACAATTCCAGTTGAAATTATATTGCTTTTTGTTGTTTCAATAATACTTATTCATATAAATTCAAAATAGGATTCTTATTGTTTTAATCAGCCACTTTTCAAATGCAACTATTGTAAAAATAACAATATTCTATGATGAAGCCAACAATAGTTAATTTTAATTTAGCAATTATTTGCTGTGTCCATTCTCTGGGCCATGAAAGCAAAAATAACTACCAACCTTTGCCTCGTTTTCATCCGGACAAAAATGTAAACAATAACAATACTTACGCGTTCCACGTACACTGATAAATTGAACTATTCCCATTTTGCTTGAAATTTAATCAATTTGACATTAAACTCAGTTTAATCATATCGAATGATTAAAAAATAAGCATCTGATATTAATCCCAGTTTAATCATGGTTGATTAGATTGTAGATTATCTTTTTTTGAATAAATTTTAATCATTTTAGATTCTATTTTAATAATTTTTGATTGAATTTTAATCTTTTTTGATTATACATCAGTATTCAAAAAGAATAAAATTTAATACTGGAAAGATTATTTCGATTTTAATCATGCATGACTATTGCCGAAGTAATCATGGCTCGGACTCAATAAGGTGAAGCGGGAAACTGCATACTTTTTAAGCTTTTATGATTTAATTTATCTTTGAGTGTAAGTATTGTTTTTAATTGTAAATTTCGGGAAATAAGTGCAAGATTTTCGAAAATCTGGAGACTTGAGTTAAGTAAGTATGCTGCAATTCGAGCTGCAGTTGATAAATATAATCAATTTTTCTGTTTTTTTTCCTTTATTTTTTTCCGTCGATCTTGTTTTCCGTACTGAGTACCAATGCTCCCGACGCCAGGAAGGCAGCTCCCACATCTGGACCCTACATATCGACCCATCAACTCATGAACCGGGGGCAGAAATTCAATTACAATTTCTGCAATTTTGTTTCAAAATGAAAACGAAACATAAAAAAATTGCCATATTATTTTTACATCAATAAACACATTTTTATTTCTACTGCGGGAATTGTCAGATTGAATCAACAAGAAATCTCTTTTAAAAACAAACATATTTTTGTTGTTGACCCAGCTCCCAAATTTGACAGCTTACGTCAAAACCATGAAAGCTCTTCTAAATTCTAAAAGATTTTCTTTTTGATTTAACAATCCATGGGTTTTTAGAAACAAAAATACTGGATTGTTGAAACAATAATGATTTCTTTTTGCAGCCAAAACAAAATGAATTTCTTATTGATTTTACGTCAAATATTATTACTTTTAAAATATTTTTTTCTGCGTGTAAGGGTGGTGTATCCATTGCCTTGTTCGAGGAATTGATTTGTGGGATATCTTGTTAATGAAATATCTTTGACTCCAGTATAGTCGACAAAGACGTAGTTCTACCATAGAGGTAACTCTAAGACCACTGGGTCCCGAAGAAAATCATTATTATTTTTGGCTCACTCAGTACCAGAACAACGGTCCCAAGCAGTCCCAAGCTATTTCACTCACCCCTGCATGTTCTGCATGAATCCACACACCCCTGATGTTATCTGTCAAACTTTCATAGCGAATCAAAACAAACATAGTGTAGTAATAGAATTTCAACTAGAATAGGGTACGTTAATCGTTTGCTTGGGACCAATAGGCTACTAAAGTGGTGAGCCAATTTAAAATCGTTAGTTTCGTATTGATTGTTGGTTCTACCTAGTTCTACGTCAAAACGAAGTGCACCAATACATTCAGGCCTATAGTATACAATTCTACACCTTGTATAGATCAGACGTTGACGGTGACTCTGTAGCTCTTTACTCCAGGCCAGTGACAAGGCCTATACCAACAGCAGTGTTTGACAGTAGGCAGCATGTCCCGGGCTCAAATCATTTATTTTGTTGTGCTTAGCCCGCTGTCACTGTATAACATTGTAAAATCCTGGGTCTGGCGCAGGGGGGGGGGGGGACCTGCTGTCAAATCAGCCTACTGATCATTCTTGTATGAAACTGGTTCCAAACGTAAACAAACGCTGTAAGTTTCTTATGGCTTGTTTACGTTTGGAACCAGTTATGCGAGGTAGGCGACGATTGTTCGTATTTGACAGCCACCTCCTCCCCTTGGTCTGGCGGACTCATAATGGATTTCGAACCAATTTGAACTGTCAAAATCGAACAATTTTTTACTGTTCTTATAAGAGCTCATATTCAAGAGCAAATTTTCATTATGTCGTAAGTAACATTCGCACCGATCCGAGAAAAATAAAGTTTTGTTTTGATGACCGAAAAGTTATTCCTATTTCCAATTAAACACATATAATCTCATAGTGATAGCAATGTTTAACATATTAAGCCGGGTTTTAATCATACAAATGCAAATCGCTAGCTTTCATGCTAAAAAATACTGGTTTTTGAGTCAAAAGATATTATACGTCGTTTGGTGGCCCCTATTGTTACTTAAGTCAAAGTGTATTTACCAGGATATTCGGGAGAATTATCAATTACGTCTCCTTACGTGCAGCCCATTCATCATTTTAGGACCACCAAAATCATCTAAGCAACAAACTGTTCTATTTATTCACTTTAATACTGAGAAATCGAAACGACGAACGTACACTTTTCACTGGTTTCTCTGTGCTGTTACTTAAGGCAAACGGCATCTCCATAGAAATCGGGTGACTTAAGTAACATCGAAAACTATTTTGATCGGAAGGTGATTACGTCAAAAAGCAATTTGACTGGTAAATAATTTTAAAAATGGGATGTGATCCTATATTCAGACAGTATATTAGTGTAATAGCAGGAGCATCGATTGACACTGATAGCTCGACTTTGTTTACCTTTGTTACATTCGACGTAATGAAAATTTGCTCTTGATATGGAAGAAACAGATAGGGAGTATTGTAATCTGAGTAAAACGTTGTTGTTATTATTTTTGGAAACATATTCATAGTTTTGATGAACAAACGTATTTTTGTTTTTTTTTTAAATTTATTAAAACAAATATAAACAAATAGAGTACAAAAAAATTAGCAAGAAAATCTTACAGCATCATAGATTTGCTACTGAATCGTCTCTACTTTACCTTCATCTTCTGCATGTTTTTCAAACGATATGTTATAAATGAACGGATCAATTTTGCTTGAATATCATGGCATTTAGGCAAGTTAATTGGAATTTGGAGAACATAGCTTTTTCTTCTTTTACATGCCGAATATAATATGAATATATTTTGTACAATGATGCGCCATAATGCACACCATGTCCGACGCTTTGTTGTTGTACAGAACGAGGGTAAAATCGAAAGTCGGGTGTGGGGTTTCCCGGTGTCAAACGCGACCGACAATAACAACGAACTACAACAGACTACAACTACCAATCGATATTTCAAGAGAGTCACTCACAATCTTGCACACATTTGCTTTGTTTATCAATTTGACAACCGTTCGAACATAGTAAAGCTTGCTGCAATGCGTCTTGGATAGTGTCTGAAGCTGGCTGCGATTTGACTTCGCCAGACCCAGGAAAAATCTGGGGGGGGGGGGACGTGCTGTCAAATCAGCCTACTGATCATTCTTGTATGAAACTGGCTCCAAACGTAAACAATCGCTGTAGGTTTCTTATGGCTTGTTTACGTTTGGAACCAGTTATGCGAGGTATGCGAGGTAGGCGACAATTGTTCGTATTTGACAGCCACCTCCCCCCCATGGGTAAAATCCATAAGCAAACGTCAGACTGTGCGTTAGGATTGGGCGATCTTCAGAGAAAGATCGATCTTGATGGATCGATCTTATATTTAGCTCTAGAATCGATCCACTGATTAAACCGGTACCAAAGAATCGATCCTTGGTAGATCGATCTTTTGATTTTTTTTTAAATTCGCTTGTTTTCGTTGGTACGTTGGAAATTATTTCCTTTATAATATTCAATTAAATCACCGACTAGAAATTTTTCTTTGAATAAAATGCGCGCAAAGCAACGAGAAAACGAAAACAAAGAGGGAATGAACGCCACACTTGCTCACTGTCAATGTGTGTGTCAATTCAGTTCGGTAATAAATTTTTACCTTTTTGTGTAATTTTGAATCATTAATGATTAATCAATCAAAATGTATAATTCTGTTTCTTTGTCGGCAAGGTGCAATTAGCACATGAGGGAGGTAGCGCAAACTAAAGAGACTGAATTGGATAAAGAGGCGACACTTTATTCATTTGACAGGTCTTCTGCACGATTGGAATAACTTTTCCTATGACTTTGACAGATAATCAATTGTTCCAATTTTGACTTGACGTCTCTTTATAAATTTAGGCTCTTTAGCGCAAACCTTTCAAATGTTGCTGTATGCCTGTAAATACACTTAAAAAATTTAACACCTTTATTTTTTGAAGATCGAAAAGATCGAATGAAAAAATTGATTTTTTTCGATCTTTTCGTCGACAAAGAATCGATCCGAAAAATCGGAAATCGGGATGAAAAAGATCGATCTTCCAAAGATCGATCCAAGATCGCGCAATCCTACTGTGCGTGAAACATGGCGGACTTCATACTATCCTTTCACACTTAGATTTTTTTGCCGAGATTGGCACCACCGAGCAGACTCGGCATTTATTTTTACTGAGATCTCAGCAAAATTTGTGTTTGTTAGCAGAGATCTCGGCAAAATTCCCGTTTTTTAACTGAATCTCAGCAAATTTTTCACTGAGATCCAGCAAAATAGATTGCCGAGCTGCTCGGTGGTGCCCATACCGGCGAAAAAAATCTATGTGTGTTCACTCCACCGAAAAATCCCATAAGAAACTGTCAATCTTTTCTAGAAGAGGCGATTTTTCAACGGTGCCGTCAACGCCAATACGGCATAATCTGAGTTCGAGGAGTTAAGGCAAACCTGGGTACGTTACAGTACAGTAAAAACAGTAGTTTAGTATTTAGGCGAAAAGCTGTTCTCATTTTTGCGTTACAAAAACGAAAAGAGAAATAATCGCTGCTCATTTCGAACTTTAAATGACAAAATGCATTGGTGTGAATTCAAATGTTGTAATTGAACTACTCTGTGTGTCTACAGTGAATTCTGATCCTACTCTATCTATTGCTTAAAGTAAAAGCAAATTTCATCAACTGAGTGAAAAGTTGACAAAAGATAAATTTATGTATACAAACTAACCTGCCCCTGGGAAACCAGTGTTGAATGTCCAACATGTTCCTTCGATAGTGACCAATATATGAAATGAAGCTTTATAATATTACAAGAGAAAGACACTAGTCACCGGTTGGTGGATTGATCAGGGGTTTTCTACTTTAAACTAACATTTATAGGCCATTCAACTATCGATAGAGCGAATAAGACAAACCTCTTTATAAAGCGATTCAAGTTTAATTTTCAAGACTCATGAAATAAAATCACTATGTATACGTATATTTTTTGCGAGGTCTACAGTGGAATATTACTGAATTGTCTCCCTTGTCAATCTTGTTCGAAGCAAGAATAGAATCAGTGTAAAAGCAAATGCTATTACCTATATGCACTTCGCAAATTAGGTTGGACAGCATTTCCTTTTCCTTCTTATGAAGCACGCTGCGTGGTCATAAACATCCATCCATAAATGGTGGTATGTTTTAAAGAGGATTATATTATTTTTTCAGCCCTGTTTATCTATCTGGCTATCATTAAACCCAACTGGATCAAACCGGTGTAGGTCTGCCAGAAATATTACAGGTCTTTTTCAGGGTTATTATTCAAATTTAATCCATCTTGAAGCATACAGGGTGATTCAGAATAACTGTCACCGATTTAACAAATATGCAATTCTCAATGGGTAAAATGGGTATATGACGGACAGAAAATTGTTTGCATTGAACCAAACAAAACTTTAGTTGTATTTAAACAAACAATTCCGGTTGAAATTATATTGCATTTTGTTGTTTCAATAATACTTATTCATATAAATTCAAAGTAGGATTCTTTTTGTTTTAATAAGCCACTTTTCAACTGCAACTATTGTAAAAATAACTATATTCTATTATTAATCCAACAATAGTTCATTTTAATTTAGCATTTATTTGCTGTGTCCATTCCCCGGGCCATGAATGCAAAAATAACTACCAACCATTCCCTCGTTTTCACCCGGACAAAAGTGTAAACAATAACAAAACTTGTGAACTTCGGGAAATAAGTGCAAAATTTCCGAAAATCTTGAGACTTGAGGTAAGTAAGTATGCTGCAGTTCAAGCTGCAGTTGCTAAATATAATCAATTTTCTGTTTTTTTCCTTTATTTTTTCTTTCGTCGATCTTGTTTTCCGTACTGAGTACCAATGCTCCTGACGCCAGGAAGGCAGCTCCCACACCTGGACCCTACATATCGACCCATCAACTAATTAACCGGGGACCAACGGCTTTACTTCCCTTCCGAAGGATGATCAGTGAAAAAGATAACAAAACATAAAAAAATGCCATATTATTTCCGGAGTGATTTGAGATTTGGGCGTAATTGCATTTGTAAACAAATACGTCAATCACCGATTTCTCGCGAATAAAAGCTCAATCTCGAAAAGTATTAACACTATGCGGTAGAGGAATGATTCCTCTATCATTTGGTATAGTTTGTTTGTGAGATTGAGCTTTTATTCAAAAGAAATCAGTGATTGACGTGTTTGTTTTCAAAAGCAATTACACCCAAATCTCAAATCACCCCGGATTTTTGAATCAAAAAACATATTTTTATTTCTACTGCGTGAATTTTCAGACTTCATAAAATAAATATGATTGAATCAACAAGAAATCTCTTTTAAAAACAAACATATTTTTATTGTTGACCCAGCTGCCAAATTTGTCAGCTTACGTCAAAACCATGAAAGCTCTTGTAAATTCGAAAAGATTTTCTTTTTGATTTAACAATCCATGGGTTTTGAGGAACAAAAATACTGGATTGTTGAAACAATAATGATTTCTTTTTGCAGCCAAAACAAAATGAAATTCTTATTGATTTTACGTCAAATATTATTACGTTTAAAATATTTTTTTCTGCGTGTTCAAGTATTTTTGTTTTAAGTGTGTACAAATATCAGCTTGTATTGAAAGTAGGATTTGAAATTTAATTCTTTTGTGATTTCAAGTAGCCATTGACGTCAAAATGGAGCATGACATAAATCTTCAAAAAAATCGTGTGTTATCTTTTAGAAACTGAAATCTTTTCGAAAGAATGTAACATTTATTTTTGCATCATTATAGATGTACAAAGGAACCATGCCTGGAAAATCCGTTCAATATCAGAGCTTAAACGCATCACCAGGACTCAAAAAGTGCTGGAACTAAAGCGTGCGTGCCAGCTGTGGTTAATTTTCATGACAAATGTGGCTGATAATTAAGGAAAAGGGAGAGAGATTTGAAATAAACTATGCTTAGTTGAAGGTTATATATGTAGAATATCTGGAATATAATGATATCAAAAATTCACGCAAGCGTTCAATCATTATGACCATTTTTAAAAGGTACAGTTATTCCGAATCACCCTGTATGTCACCATAGCAGTGCGCTGCGAATTTACAATGATCTAGTTTGTATAG
This sequence comes from Ochlerotatus camptorhynchus, assembly GCF_037179485.1. Taxonomy (NCBI): domain Eukaryota; kingdom Metazoa; phylum Arthropoda; class Insecta; order Diptera; family Culicidae; genus Ochlerotatus; species Ochlerotatus camptorhynchus. The sequence goes on from NW_027041332.1 coordinate 19,459, forward strand.
TGATCTAATGGAACTTTCACTTCTTCTCCAGAATTTTTTTTTCAACATTCCCCAATTCCATCTAACTACCTCCGGAAATTGCTTCTGGTTTCCTTTGAAAGATTCTTCAGACATCATTTGGAAGTTTTTTTTAAACTTCCTCTGGGAGATTCTTCCAACGTATCCTGAAAGTTTTTTTAAGACTACTGCCGGAATTTTATTCTAGTTTTCTTGGAATTTTCCCTCAACTTTCTTCCATCTTTCCGCGGAAGCTCCTGTTCAACTTTGAATGTTTGCTGGGTCCAAGGACTTAAGATTCTAGTTTTCCAGAAGATTCCTGCAACTTCTCCTGGAACTTTATACCGGTGTTTCCAGACTTGTTCAGAAAGTTATGCTCGGAAGCTCCTTCCGAGTTCGCTCAGTCGTCCTTCTGGCTTGTCCCGGCAGTGTCTCCCGACTACTTCTGGAAATTTATCTCAACATTTTCTGGAAGTTTCTTTCGACTTGCTTCGTAAATTTCTTCCATCTTGGATGGTTATCTCCCGACAGAGTCCTCTTGAAACCTTCTGCCTTCTCTGGAAACTCTTTTAAACCTCGCCAAACAGTTCCCACCAGCTTCCACTTTAAATTTCTTTTAATTTAATGATAGTTCTTCACGGAGTTAAATTTCCGAGAATGGTATATAGTATTTTTCGGGAAATAATGTATATTTAGCCAAGGGGCACGCAATATCGTGGACCGGTGCGTTGGAATTAAAATGCAACCAAAACTGAAGGCATTTTATAGTAGTAATGTATGTCAGTACAACGATTGTCATTTCATTTCATTTTCATTTTCATTTTCAAGCACAGAAGGGGGTCATAGGGCCAAGTCACCAGCGAAAAATCGCTGTCCATACTGCACCAGGGTAGAGGTATAGATTTGGCATCACAGAATAATAACCACAGGGGTCAAATGAATCCTGTTTACGATACCGGATAGTAAGGAAAGCTGTTGAACATAGGGGATAGTCAGAGTAACAGCAATAATAGTGAAAGTTAGGAAAATAAGCAGGTAGAGATGGTTGATTTGCAATGGCTATCGACTCTGTTATATGGCCTACCGTATCAGATTCAAATTTAATGTCGTTTAATATTGCGCTTATTACTTTTATCTTTATTCTAAGCATACTTGTTTGTTTTAAAGTGAACTGGATGAAATGATTGTTTTATCAAAATTATGTTAAAGTTAACTACTATTCATATTTGCTAATTAATACCTAAATGTAATTTTTAATTTTATGAAGATAAGTTGCTCAGAATAGCAGCCTGTAATTCCGTACCAGAATCCGCCTCCAATTTAATGTCTTTTGTGGATTCGTAGTAGCAAAGTTGTGCTCAAAGCTAAATAGTTACCTAAAAATACTACCTAAATCGTTCACAATCAGAGCCGGGCCACTGATGAAAACCAAAACTACAACCCTGAAAAAATCGATATTTTCGAAGGCGAACACAACCTATTCTTGCTGGTGATTCTGTCCAATTGTTAGGTATCCAAATTATAGTCATTCGTAAATTTATTATTGAATATATGGATGAATTATCTATTATTGAATAACTATTATTTACGATAATTACATGAAAGAAATAACATATAAACTACAAACAAAACGTGACTACTAAAATCTCAAAAAGATATTCTCACAAGAATATTTCACGCAACCAGGAATCTCAAAACCATTAGACGCTATAATGATACTCTGCACATGTTAGACACAAGAAAAGGCCAAAAAGCAAGCGTCCGACACACAAAACCCGCCAAATCCACTGGCAGTCACAATCAACGATTCTACGAATCGCGAGCGCTCACGAATCATAAAACCGCCGACTGCGACACTCTGAAAGCGAAATTGACAGGCTCTATGCGTCAAACACCCGCCCTCCAATCTCCTCCCGCATCCAACAACACAAACCTCCATTACAACATCTAACGAATTCAAAACTCCGAAAATCACTCATCTATAGAAAGTGAGTGGAAGCAACCCTGCATGCAACTATTCTTCATGATACGCTTTGTCTGTCTATCTTTCTATTAGGCCTGTGGACATGTGTTAGCTTCGAAACTTCTAACCAAACTAGAAAAATTTTGAAATCACAAAAAAAAAAAGAAAATTCAAAGGTAATTACAAGCAAAATACATATTGATTATTTTACGCAAAACCGAGCAAGTAATATTAAATCTCTTGTATTGTATGCTAATGCTAATTGACTGTAACAAAAATAATATGCTTAAATAAAATAAAATATTAATAAAATGATATGCAAAATTTACTAGAAGGTCATTACTTTATTGGTGAGAAGTTTCTAATAAGCCCTCCCAGTTCCTCTGTATACAGAACAAATCTGATACTATAATCAGAATTGCTCAGTCTGCATGAAGCAGCCGATTGCATCAAGGAAGTTCTATTAACAACCAAGAAGTAATCGTTTGAGGTATACTGAAGCATTAAGAAGGTGATATGTGTCACTATGGGAAATCATCATCGTTGCAAATATGAAGAAATTAAACATAACCCTTTGCTTCAGTAACGTCAACCTCCATGTCCATGGGGAGGGATGTATACAACGATTGTCATAATAAAATTAAAAACATAAACTAAATCTTATCTAAATATAAAGGGATTTAATTGTTGCAATTGAGGATTGCAACGATTTTTGCCTGACATTATTACTTATTTTGTTGGAAATTTGTTGTAAAGTCTCAACATTATAAATTCTACGTACATCGTTAATACTATACCAGATTACCTTAAATCAGGAATCTATGTACCAGGAATACCCCTCACCATCCCTCTCCAACGGGGGAGTTTGGTAAGGAGAGATGATCAAACCGATTTGAACCTTCCTAAAAAGTTGTCCTTGCTCGCTGTCTTTTCTCTCTCTCTCTCTCTCTCTCTCTCTCTCTCTCTCTCTCTCTCTCTCTCTCTCTCTCTCTCTCTCTCTCTCTCTCTCTCTCTCTCTCTCTCTCTCTCTCTCTCTCTCTCTCTCTCTCTCTCTCTCTCTCTCTCTCTCTCTCTCTCTCTCTCTCTCTCTCTCTCTCTCTCTATTTTTTTTATTTTATCATTAGGGTGACCATTTTCCTGTTAGGATGATCCAAAAAATCGATTTGTTTCTATTTTTTCTAAACACGGCATTTAAAAAAAAATCATAACTTTTGAACCATTGAACCGATCGCTTCCTCTGATTTGAACTTCTTGAATGATTGAAATATCAAATGAATACGTCTATTTGCTATTTATTATAGAGATGATCATACCAAAGATTTAATGTTTACTAGTTTCACTACAATCGCGGAGTTTACAAAGCACAACCATGTTTCAGTTCGATTATTCGTAGTTAATTCAGATGGATCAGGCAGTCAGTACAAAAATAAGATGACAGCTTTTAATTTGTGCCACATGAAAAAGGATGTTGGTATAGATGTGAGGTGGAACTTTTTCGCCACATGCCACGGTAAAGGTCCATGTGATGATTTTGGAGGAGTCTTGAAACGAAATGCTGCTAAAGCAAGTTTGCAGAGGCATCTCGTTTATTTATTTATTTCGTCAACCAACGTAGACTAGTACAACTAATACAGTTTTGTTTTCTTAAATATATATTTATATAAAAAAAAAAGTAGTCAGCTTTCTTGTCTTTTCTTTTATGAGTTGTTATTTCTTATGGAATAAAAATATTGCTTTAGTTTATGCCGAGACATTGTAAAGTCAATGGTTTCGCAGTGTTTATTGTAAGAGGCCATCATGCGGTTTAATGGCCCATATTTTGCATAATTTGTGCGATGTTGTTTTATGGCACATAAATTTCGATTTCGGAGTTGCCGAGTGGGTGCATGGAAATTTAATTTTGATAAAAGTTCTGTTGAGTCAATTCGCTACGAAACGATATCATTTACAAATGAAACCATTGCATATTCACGACGCTCTTTTAATGTTTGTATGTTTAGAAGCATGCAGCGTGCTTCATATGATGGAAGAGGAAAGAAGTCCAACCTAATTTACGAAGAGCGTATAATAGAAATTGTTTTTGTACTGACTCTAATCTTTCTTCGTGCGTGATTGAAAATGGAGACCATACAATGCTGCAATATTCCAGTATTGACCTCATAAGCAATAAGCAATTTAAGTTTTTTGAGAATGTAAGATATGTCGTTTACGTATAGAATAAAAAGGAGAGGTCCCAAATGAGAGCCTTGGGGGACGCCGGAAGTGACTTGAATTGGGCTCGATTTCTTTCCGTTGAATTTAATTATTTGTTGGCGGTTAGTTAAATATGATTCAAGCCATTTCAGGAGCCCTGACTTAATTCCAATTTTTTGCAGTTTAAAGAGTAACATTGGTATGTCAATGCGGTCAAATGCCTTGCTAAAGTCTGTATAGAGAGCTTCTACGTGGTTTCCATTATCCATTGCATTCAATGAATAGTCTATAAATTCAAGTAAGTTGGTCGAGGTCGAACGACCCTTGAAAAAGCCGTGTTGCATGTCAGTAATTCTATTTTTGATTTGGAGAAATAACTGCTAAAGAGCTTTATACATGGGCAATTTCTAAAATCGATTCAAAAATGCACTATGGTTTTTTTTTCAGACGCAGATCATAAAGCGATGGAAAGAAAACTTAAAACCCGTTATAATCGTGTCAAACAAATTTCTGGAACACAGTCATATCATAGTTTTAGGCCAGAAAATGAAAATTATATTATTGGGAAACGATTCTCGTTCTCAGAAGAAGAACATTCTGTGAAACTTTGAAAGTATTTTTAAGCATGTTGTATGTCTACAAATAAAAAAAATTAAATAAAAAAATAAAAAATAAAAAATTAATGAATTTTATTTCAAACCAGCCATGTGCATAGTTGGAAACCATAAGATTGTCTTATTAAAGCATTGATTCTAGTCCAAATATGGACTAGATATGGAGTTCCAAACAGTCCGTTAGAGATGTACTACCCAAATTTAATATAAATATATTCTATTTGAATTCCTATGCTATGAATCACCGTAGTTTTTTGTTTTTTGTTTTTAACTCTTTATTTGTTCCAAATTCAAAATAAATTACATTTCATTTTAACCTAGGTGCTCCAGTTACTGCAGTAACGTACCAGCCTTAATTGTTATGATATATATCTAAGTGGTTTTACATTGTTCATGTCTTGGCAATTCAGTATTTTAAACAGGTTTTTTAACCTGCATGTCAGTATAACAATTGATATCTTAAAACTAAAAACTAAAACTAAATCTTATCTAAGTATAAAGGGAATTAATCGTTGCAATTGAGGATTGCAACGATTTTTGCCTGAAATTATTAATTATTTTGTTGGACATTTGTTCTAAAGTCTCAACATTCGAAATTCTATGTACTTCGGTAGTACTGTACCAGGGAGGCTACTTCAAAATCATCTTCAGAACTTTGTTCTGAATCCTTTGAAGTGCTTTTTTCCTGGTAGTGCAACAACAAGACCATATTGGCACAGCGTAAAGCATGACCGGTCTAAAAACTTGTTTAAATATTAGAAGTTTATTCGTCAGGCAAAGTTTGGATTTCCTGTTTATAAGAGGATACAAACATTTTATATATTTGTTACATTTGGCTTGAATGCCCTCAATGTGATCTTTAAAAGTTAATTTTTGGTCAAGTATTAATCCAAGATATTTCACTTGGTTTGACCAGGAAATTGGAACTCCGTTCATAGTGACTATGTGACTACTACTAGGTTTCAAAAACAAAACTCTAGACTTATGTGGAAATATTATAAGTTGAGTTTTGGAAGCGTTGGGAGAAATCTTCCATTTTGGCAAATAAGAAGAGATAATATCTAAACTTTTCTGCAGTCTACTGCAAATAACACGAAGACTTCTTCCTTTAGCGGAAATGCCTGTGTCATCAGCTAACAAAGATTTGTGGCAACCCTGAGGCAAATTAGGGAGGTCCGAAGTGAAAATGTTATACAATATAGGCCCAAGAATGCTACCCTGAGGAACTCCTGCTCTAACAGGTAGTCGATTAGATTTGGAATTTTGATAATTTACCTACAGAGTTTTGTCAGTTAAATAATTTTGAACTAATTTCATAATGTAAAGTGGAAAATTAAACTTTTTCAATTTAGCAATCAAACCTTTATGTCAAACACTGTCGAATGCTTTTTCTATGTCTAGAAGAGCAACTCCAGTTGAGTGGCCTTCAGATTTGTTTGAACGAATTAAATTGGTAACTCTTAAGAGTTGATGAGTAGTTGAATGCCCATGTCGAAATCCAAACTGCTCATCTGCAAAAATTGAGTTCTTATTGATGTGAAGCATCATTCTATTCAAAATTATCTTTTCAAAAAGTTTACTTATTGAAGAAAGCAAACTTATTGGGCGGTAGCTAGAAGCTTCAGCTGGATTTTTATCCGGCTTCAAAATTGGAACAATTTTTGCATTTTTCCATTTATCAGGAAAGTATGCCAAATGGAAACATCTGTTAAATAATTTTACCAAGAAAGACAAGGTACTCTCTGGGAGTTTTTTGATGAGGATATAGAAAATTCCATCATCACCTGGAGCTTTCATATTTTGAAACTTTTTAGTTATAGACCTTACTTCGTCCAAATCAGTCCCCCAGGAATCATCAAAAATATTTTCCCGAGAGAAAATATTCAGAAAATCCCGAGCAACCTGATTCTCAATAGGACTAGTAAGACCCAACCTGAAATTATGGGAACTCTCGAATTGCTTAGCAAGTTTCTGAGCTTTTCCAAATTTGTGATCAAAATTTTACCACCTTCTTTAAGCGCTGGAGGTTTTTTCAAAATTTTTGTGAGTTTCCAAAAGCGTTTGGAACTTGGGTCTAATTTAGAAATATTATTTTCAAAAGTTTTGTTCCTCAGGGCAGAGAATCGCTTTTTAATTTGTTTTTGCAAATCCCGCCAGATAACTTTCATGGCAGGATCGCGTGTTCTTTGATATTGTCTCCTACGGACATTTTTAAGACGGATCAAGAGCTGAAGATCATCGTCTATTATAATTGAATCGAATTTAACCTCGCATTTTGGTACTGAGGCTGCTCTTGCTTCAACTATTGAAGTAGTCAGAGATTCAAGAGCATAATTAATTTCATCTTTGGTTTGCAAAGGAATTGTTTCAACAGAAACTCCCAAAGTTTCAAAAACTTTGGTTTCAAATGAAGAAAGAATTTTATGTCTGATTCGTCTATGAATAATGATGGCAACGCCACCACAGGGTCCATCAAGATGATCATTTCTATAAATCAAGTAATTTGCGTCCTTCTTAACCTTATGGTCAGGTTTAAGGAACGTTTCAGTTATAACGGCAATATGCACGTTATGAACTCTCAAAAAGTTAAATAGCTCGTCTTGATTATCTTTAAGAGATCGAGCATTCCAATTTACAATATTTAATGCTTTAAAATCCATTACTGAATTTTAAAGTCATGACAATATTATTTGCAAATTTTACTCCAGTTTGAATAGCATCAAACATGGAGTTAGACCTAAGCATATCAGAAATCATGTCAATTAATGAATTCTGTAAAAATTCCATTTTAGGGGCAGTAATGCTTCCTAAGTCAAAATTGTCAAAATTTCCGTTAGAATTACTTTGGTTAGTATTTTGATTTCTACCCGCTGCAATAGCAGCATAGGTAGCTCCATTAACTCGCTGAACATTGTTAGCAGCGAGGGGAGTAGGTACAGATGAAACATTTGAAGCAGGGGTGATATTTGTACCTACGAGTACGAATGTAGAATTTGTTCCTCGCTGACCGTTGTTAACAGCAGAGGAATTTGTACCTGGTCGGAAACGTGGAGCGTTTCCTACCTGTCGGTTAGAACGAGATAGTAGGATCGCTTTGCGAGTCTTACATTCCCAAAAATTGGATTTGTGGTTTTCACCACAATTTGAACATTTATATTTCTTAGGATCTTCCTTCACAGGACAGTCGTCCTTTGCGTGAGAGGAATCACCACAATTCATGCATTTAGCTGGCATGTAGCAATTTTTAGTTCCGTGACCCCATCCCTGGCACTTACGGCACTGGGTGAGGTTTTGGAAATTTCCTCCAGTCTTCCTGAAGTGTTCCCACTTCACTCGGACATGGAACATAAGGCTAGCTTTTTCTAAGGCCTTAAGGTTGTTTAGTTCACTAGACTTGAAGTGAACTAAATAAAAATCATTAGCAATCCCGTTGCGCGAATCGCCAGGACGCGATTTCATTTTCATTTTGATTACTTGGAGTGGCACAACTCCAAGTAATTTTGCCAGTTCATGTTTGATCTGATCCAGGGATTCACCACTGGGCAGTCCTTTCATGACAACCTTGAACACACGTTCAGTTTTGGTGTCGTAAGTAAAAAAATTGTGCTTCTTCTCAGTAAGATACTTGAGAAGACATTTAAATTCGTCTAAGGTTTCAGCCAATACACGGCATTCACCCCGACGTCCAATTTGTAGTGAAAACTTAACTTTCACGAAATTCAAAAGTTCCATGCGAAGAGCATGGAAATCGGAAGTGGTTATCACAATAGGGGGAATCTTTTCCTTCTTGGCATTAAGCCGGGAAAGTTTACTAGAATTTTTCTTGGATGATGGATCATTCTCATCATCCATGAGCAAATCAAATTGATTACTCAAATTAATTTCATCAGAAGGGGGATCAAGAGTTTGCCCCTTTCTTTTGCGTTTAGGCGCCATGGCGGCAGTAAATTTTTATCCAAATCGACTTCCAAGCAGATTACTATAAGAATCTGAAGGATCGAAGAGGAATTTTCCAAATCGATATCCAAGAAGGATTACCTCGGGTAGGGTCCAAACTAGGATCGAAGAGGAATAAGAGTTGAACAAGGTAGAAAATTTTTACAGGTTGAGCACTGAAAAGTGCTGTTTAAATTTGTTGTAGCTTTAGGTAGTAGTAACACTTCCTTCAGCAAAAAGCAAATAGATCCGCACGGCAAGAGAGCACGATGTCAGAATCACTGTAGTAATTATTATTTACACATAACGCAAAAGCAATCAATAAATTCAAGTTTCTATGAATGTCATGGTAGTCTTGGATCAGAAATTGAAATAAGTAAGTAATGTAACCATATTACATTCGATATGTTCCAATGGAGACGCAGGGTAATCTAGTCGTATTGGAGAAATGAGCGAAATTTCTAAACATGATAATTTCAAAAAATCGTTACTCAAAAACGAAGAAAAATACATCGCTGATTTTTTAGTATGTTGTGTAGAAAAGCCTAATTAAAAAACAAACAAAAAACATTTTTTACGCCCATTGTCTACAAACCATAAAAAACAAATACAATAAAGTTCTTCTGTACAAAACTCCAATCTTCAAAAAAATGTGTATTTTTTTCTGAAAAGTATTTTTAATAACCTTTCATTTGATATTTTGATCATTCAAATCTGTTCAATGGTTCAAAAGTTATGATTTAAAAAAATGCCATTTTTGGAAAAAATAGAAAAAAATCGATTATATATATTATATTATATATGAATTCAACCTAAATATAAATAAAAATAGCATATCAAAATATGTTGTCATATGTTATAACAAAATACCACGAGCAAGTCAAGTATGGTTAAATATTGCTGTCCTAGAAAGTCGTGTTGCACAGTTTAATGGTTGTTTCTGTTTGTCTAATACAACTTACCTGACATGGGCAGTGGTGGTAGTTTCCGTGTTGACACACTGCTCTTCTTATAGTAGTCATCTATCGATTTAGATTTCGTGCCGCAAACGTTGGGTTTAGTATGACCATCGAGAAACGATTTTTTGCTTCTCAAATATTGCTGGTGTTTGCTGATGCGGAAAATGTTGCATAATTTTTGCTTCAAGTTGAACGAAAAGTGATTCTTTTTGCTATTGCACTCGCCGACTTTACTGGATATAGTACGTCTCTTTTGGTCTAGTTCATGTTCTGCTGCATATGCCTGCGTTTTCTTATTTATAACCTGCTTCCTATTGTTGGTTTCTTGCAGTACAGAACCTTGCCTCCTTTTTAAATTAAACTCGTTTTTTTCTGAAATGGGACTAATGAAAAACAAATATATAATAAATATCCCAAGGTCCCAAATGAGAGCCTTGGGGGACGCCGGAAGTGACTTGAATTGGGCTCGATTTCTTTCCGTTGAATTTAATTATTTGTTGGCGGTTAGTTAAATATGATTCAAGCCATTTCAGGAGCCCTGACTTAATTCCAATTTTTTGCAGTTTAAAGAGTAACATTGGTATGTCAATGCGGTCAAATGCCTTGCTAAAGTCTGTATAGAGAGCTTCTACGTGGTTTCCATTATCCATTGCATTCAATGAATAGTCTATAAATTCAAGTAAGTTGGTCGAGGTCGAACGACCCTTGAAAAAGCCGTGTTGCATGTCAGTAATTCTATTTTTGATTTGGAGAAATAACTGCTAAAGAGCTTTATACATGGGCAATTTCTAAAATCGATTCAAAAATGCACTATGGTTTTTTTTTCAGACGCAGATCATAAAGCGATGGAAAGAAAACTTAAAACCCGTTATAATCGTGTCAAACAAATTTCTGGAACACAGTCATATCATAGTTTTAGGCCAGAAAATGAAAATTATATTATTGGGAAACGATTCTCGTTCTCAGAAGAAGAACATTCTGTGAAACTTTGAAAGTATTTTTAAGCATGTTGTATGTCTACAAATAAAAAAAATTAAATAAAAAAATAAAAAATAAAAAATTAATGAATTTTATTTCAAACCAGCCATGTGCATAGTTGGAAACCATAAGATTGTCTTATTAAAGCATTGATTCTAGTCCAAATATGGACTAGATATGGAGTTCCAAACAGTCCGTTAGAGATGTACTACCCAAATTTAATATAAATATATTCTATTTGAATTCCTATGCTATGAATCACCGTAGTTTTTTGTTTTTTGTTTTTAACTCTTTATTTGTTCCAAATTCAAAATAAATTACATTTCATTTTAACCTAGGTGCTCCAGTTACTGCAGTAACGTACCAGCCTTAATTGTTATGATATATATCTAAGTGGTTTTACATTGTTCATGTCTTGGCAATTCAGTATTTTAAACAGGTTTTTTAACCTGCATGTCAGTATAACAATTGATATCTTAAAACTAAAAACTAAAACTAAATCTTATCTAAGTATAAAGGGAATTAATCGTTGCAATTGAGGATTGCAACGATTTTTGCCTGAAATTATTAATTATTTTGTTGGACATTTGTTCTAAAGTCTCAACATTCGAAATTCTATGTACTTCGGTAGTACTGTACCAGGGAGGCTACTTCAAAATCATCTTCAGAACTTTGTTCTGAATCCTTTGAAGTGCTTTTTTCCTGGTAGTGCAACAACAAGACCATATTGGCACAGCGTAAAGCATGACCGGTCTAAAAACTTGTTTAAATATTAGAAGTTTATTCGTCAGGCAAAGTTTGGATTTCCTGTTTATAAGAGGATACAAACATTTTATATATTTGTTACATTTGGCTTGAATGCCCTCAATGTGATCTTTAAAAGTTAATTTTTGGTCAAGTATTAATCCAAGATATTTCACTTGGTTTGACCAGGAAATTGGAACTCCGTTCATAGTGACTATGTGACTACTACTAGGTTTCAAAAACAAAACTCTAGACTTATGTGGAAATATTATAAGTTGAGTTTTGGAAGCGTTGGGAGAAATCTTCCATTTTGGCAAATAAGAAGAGATAATATCTAAACTTTTCTGCAGTCTACTGCAAATAACACGAAGACTTCTTCCTTTAGCGGAAATGCCTGTGTCATCAGCTAACAAAGATTTGTGGCAACCCTGAGGCAAATTAGGGAGGTCCGAAGTGAAAATGTTATACAATATAGGCCCAAGAATGCTACCCTGAGGAACTCCTGCTCTAACAGGTAGTCGATTAGATTTGGAATTTTGATAATTTACCTACAGAGTTTTGTCAGTTAAATAATTTTGAACTAATTTCATAATGTAAAGTGGAAAATTAAACTTTTTCAATTTAGCAATCAAACCTTTATGTCAAACACTGTCGAATGCTTTTTCTATGTCTAGAAGAGCAACTCCAGTTGAGTGGCCTTCAGATTTGTTTGAACGAATTAAATTGGTAACTCTTAAGAGTTGATGAGTAGTTGAATGCCCATGTCGAAATCCAAACTGCTCATCTGCAAAAATTGAGTTCTTATTGATGTGAAGCATCATTCTATTCAAAATTATCTTTTCAAAAAGTTTACTTATTGAAGAAAGCAAACTTATTGGGCGGTAGCTAGAAGCTTCAGCTGGATTTTTATCCGGCTTCAAAATTGGAACAATTTTTGCATTTTTCCATTTATCAGGAAAGTATGCCAAATGGAAACATCTGTTAAATAATTTTACCAAGAAAGACAAGGTACTCTCTGGGAGTTTTTTGATGAGGATATAGAAAATTCCATCATCACCTGGAGCTTTCATATTTTGAAACTTTTTAGTTATAGACCTTACTTCGTCCAAATCAGTCCCCCAGGAATCATCAAAAATATTTTCCCGAGAGAAAATATTCAGAAAATCCCGAGCAACCTGATTCTCAATAGGACTAGTAAGACCCAACCTGAAATTATGGGAACTCTCGAATTGCTTAGCAAGTTTCTGAGCTTTTCCAAATTTGTGATCAAAATTTTACCACCTTCTTTAAGCGCTGGAGGTTTTTTCAAAATTTTTGTGAGTTTCCAAAAGCGTTTGGAACTTGGGTCTAATTTAGAAATATTATTTTCAAAAGTTTTGTTCCTCAGGGCAGAGAATCGCTTTTTAATTTGTTTTTGCAAATCCCGCCAGATAACTTTCATGGCAGGATCGCGTGTTCTTTGATATTGTCTCCTACGGACATTTTTAAGACGGATCAAGAGCTGAAGATCATCGTCTATTATAATTGAATCGAATTTAACCTCGCATTTTGGTACTGAGGCTGCTCTTGCTTCAACTATTGAAGTAGTCAGAGATTCAAGAGCATAATTAATTTCATCTTTGGTTTGCAAAGGAATTGTTTCAACAGAAACTCCCAAAGTTTCAAAAACTTTGGTTTCAAATGAAGAAAGAATTTTATGTCTGATTCGTCTATGAATAATGATGGCAACGCCACCACAGGGTCCATCAAGATGATCATTTCTATAAATCAAGTAATTTGCGTCCTTCTTAACCTTATGGTCAGGTTTAAGGAACGTTTCAGTTATAACGGCAATATGCACGTTATGAACTCTCAAAAAGTTAAATAGCTCGTCTTGATTATCTTTAAGAGATCGAGCATTCCAATTTACAATATTTAATGCTTTAAAATCCATTACTGAATTTTAAAGTCATGACAATATTATTTGCAAATTTTACTCCAGTTTGAATAGCATCAAACATGGAGTTAGACCTAAGCATATCAGAAATCATGTCAATTAATGAATTCTGTAAAAATTCCATTTTAGGGGCAGTAATGCTTCCTAAGTCAAAATTGTCAAAATTTCCGTTAGAATTACTTTGGTTAGTATTTTGATTTCTACCCGCTGCAATAGCAGCATAGGTAGCTCCATTAACTCGCTGAACATTGTTAGCAGCGAGGGGAGTAGGTACAGATGAAACATTTGAAGCAGGGGTGATATTTGTACCTACGAGTACGAATGTAGAATTTGTTCCTCGCTGACCGTTGTTAACAGCAGAGGAATTTGTACCTGGTCGGAAACGTGGAGCGTTTCCTACCTGTCGGTTAGAACGAGATAGTAGGATCGCTTTGCGAGTCTTACATTCCCAAAAATTGGATTTGTGGTTTTCACCACAATTTGAACATTTATATTTCTTAGGATCTTCCTTCACAGGACAGTCGTCCTTTGCGTGAGAGGAATCACCACAATTCATGCATTTAGCTGGCATGTAGCAATTTTTAGTTCCGTGACCCCATCCCTGGCACTTACGGCACTGGGTGAGGTTTTGGAAATTTCCTCCAGTCTTCCTGAAGTGTTCCCACTTCACTCGGACATGGAACATAAGGCTAGCTTTTTCTAAGGCCTTAAGGTTGTTTAGTTCACTAGACTTGAAGTGAACTAAATAAAAATCATTAGCAATCCCGTTGCGCGAATCGCCAGGACGCGATTTCATTTTCATTTTGATTACTTGGAGTGGCACAACTCCAAGTAATTTTGCCAGTTCATGTTTGATCTGATCCAGGGATTCACCACTGGGCAGTCCTTTCATGACAACCTTGAACACACGTTCAGTTTTGGTGTCGTAAGTAAAAAAATTGTGCTTCTTCTCAGTAAGATACTTGAGAAGACATTTAAATTCGTCTAAGGTTTCAGCCAATACACGGCATTCACCCCGACGTCCAATTTGTAGTGAAAACTTAACTTTCACGAAATTCAAAAGTTCCATGCGAAGAGCATGGAAATCGGAAGTGGTTATCACAATAGGGGGAATCTTTTCCTTCTTGGCATTAAGCCGGGAAAGTTTACTAGAATTTTTCTTGGATGATGGATCATTCTCATCATCCATGAGCAAATCAAATTGATTACTCAAATTAATTTCATCAGAAGGGGGATCAAGAGTTTGCCCCTTTCTTTTGCGTTTAGGCGCCATGGCGGCAGTAAATTTTTATCCAAATCGACTTCCAAGCAGATTACTATAAGAATCTGAAGGATCGAAGAGGAATTTTCCAAATCGATATCCAAGAAGGATTACCTCGGGTAGGGTCCAAACTAGGATCGAAGAGGAATAAGAGTTGAACAAGGTAGAAAATTTTTACAGGTTGAGCACTGAAAAGTGCTGTTTAAATTTGTTGTAGCTTTAGGTAGTAGTAACACTTCCTTCAGCAAAAAGCAAATAGATCCGCACGGCAAGAGAGCACGATGTCAGAATCACTGTAGTAATTATTATTTACACATAACGCAAAAGCAATCAATAAATTCAAGTTTCTATGAATGTCATGGTAGTCTTGGATCAGAAATTGAAATAAGTAAGTAATGTAACCATATTACATTCGATATGTTCCAATGGAGACGCAGGGTAATCTAGTCGTATTGGAGAAATGAGCGAAATTTCTAACATGATAATTTCAAAAAATCGTTACTCAAAAACGAAGAAAAATACATCGCTGATTTTTTAGTATGTTGTGTAGAAAAGCCTAATTAAAAAACAACAAAAACATTTTTTACGCCCATTGTCTACAAACCATAAAAAACAAATACAATAAAGTTCTTCTGTACAAAACTCCAATCTTCAAAAAAATGTGTATTTTTTTCTGAAAAGTATTTTTAATAACCTTTCATTTGATATTTTGATCATTCAAATCTGTTCAATGGTTCAAAAGTTATGATTTAAAAAATGCCATTTTTGGAAAAAATAGAAAAAAATCGATTATATATATTATATTATATATGAATTCAACCTAAATATAAATAAAAATAGCATATCAAAATATGTTGTCATATGTTATAACAAAATACCACGAGCAAGTCAAGTATGGTTAAATATTGCTGTCCTAGAAAGTCGTGTTGCACAGTTTAATGGTTGTTTCTGTTTGTCTAATACAACTTACCTGACATGGGCAGTGGTGGTAGTTTCCGTGTTGACACACTGCTCTTCTT